>NW_026113003.1:0-47835 GCF_024323335.1 Lathyrus oleraceus
ATGTAGCGGTTTAATTGATCTCAAATGTACATGAAGGTTGGTTTTATTATATGGTGATGAGTAGAAAAATAAAATATAAAAACAGTTTTCTCTGTAATGATAAATTTATAAAGACAAAGAGGAAGTTAAAAGGTAATTTTGTCATAAAGGATAATTTTGTCATAAAACAGTTTTCTCTGTAATTATAAATTTATAAATCCAAACAGGAAGTTAAAGGAAGTTAAAGGGTAATTTTTTCATTTAAGGATACATATCACATTCATTCGTTAATCATACACTAACACAACACACAAAACAAAATTCATCTTTCTTCCTTTATTTTTTTCTTATATTTTTTTTCTATTCAGTTCCAAACCCTAATTTTAATTTTCCAATTTTTTATCCAATTTTCCATTATTGTTTTGGATCTAGGTGCTCCCTCACTTCCTCCTTATATAAGAGTTTCCATTTCACTTTAAATCCGAATAAATTTTTGGTCCGCTTTTTTTAATATTCACACGTGTCAAAATATAAATGTGTATTTTTTGTTTATTTTTGATTTTAATATAAACTGTTTTTGTCAAAAACTTTGTGATATGATTTATCTCCTCTCTCTCTCTCTCTCTCTCTCTCTCTCTCTCTCTTCCTTCACAATTTAAGAACATGAATAAAAAAATTATATAACAGTACAAATATATTAAATTTCATAGATATTTTTTTTGTGATTAAATTAAATAGACATACTATCATTTTAATTTTCTGATCTATTAATTAAATTTTGATTCACATTGATTGATGCTATAAGGATGCATTAATGGATACATTGCATATACTAAAATATGCATTTCAATTCAAGTAGGCCTAACATTATTTTTGACTTTTCCATTTGATTTCATTGAAATGATTTTTACACTATAATTGAAAATATTGAAAAAATAATATATGAAAAATGCAACCAAAGTTGGGGGAAAAAATCTAAATTAAGTTGAAATATTAAAAGAAAAAGAAAAGATAGAAAGTGACAACCCTACAATTCTTTAGTCATTATCTAGAAAGTATTCTCTTATCAAAAGTTTACAACACAACAACAATAACCTTTTTACTTCACTTTTGATTTTCCAAATGAGAAAATTGTCCTTTTATATGGAGAAAGGAAAGTAATATAAAACCAAACTCCAAATTTTATTGAAACCTCACTCTGTTGTAACTTGTATTGTGGTTCCTAAAATACACTTATATCACCATCAAACATAAAGCTACACCAAAATGCTTAAACTATAACTATATATATACTTTCACCAAACTCATTAAAAACTCTATATTTAGTATTTACCATCAGAAAAGAAAAACTAAACAAATAAAAGAGTTTGATTCAATAGCAGGTAAACAAAATATTCATATTTATAGCATTATGTTCACAACTAAATGTTAATCTTTACTGTCAAGAATAAAAAAGTTAATATAGATTTGGAAAAAAAATGTAATATGTGTAATTGCAAGAGAAAATATTGTGTTTAAGTTGAATAGAGAGACAAAATTTGATATATTTCAATTCTAGTTAGATGCTGTTTAGAAAATGGGAAGTGAGAAACACTCCAAATTCATCTCTGGGTCCATATTGAACCTTTATGATTTTTGGAATGAGAGAATCTTTGTTATTAACAACATCTATATACCAAAGATAAATTTGATTATGAATAACACAGTTTGTAAAAATGTAAAGAAATAATCTCCCATATGCAAGCTCCGGAATAGAAAAACCATTATCAAAACAGAGGTTAAAAATATTCTTATTATTAAAAGAAGAAATTTAATCAAAATACAAATGAAATAAAAGAGACTACAGAATATGTAAAAGAAAATCTCACTGTCACCATAAATGACATTTTCTGAGTCAGTAGTATATGCACCATGCTTTTGCGTTGGTGTTCATCTCCACCATGGGACAGACCTACAAAAACCTATATGTTTCTTGTCAAAGACTCGCCCTTCGATCGCATGTCATACCTTTGCAACCGACTCTCTATCACCTTACAAATTTCCCCATTAATAAGTTTAATGAATATATTATGGAAGAGAATGGTGAAAAAAAGTTATAATTGAATATGGATAAGGAGGAACCTTCATATGAAAGCTCTTAAAGTTTAAATTTTTCTTTTGTGGGATGAAGATAGATAAAATTTTAAATTCGAAGCATTGAGAGCCGCCGAGAGGATGATGAGTAGTTGAGAGAATGAAATCATGACTTCCAAAAGGATGATGAGCGGTTGAGCAAATAAAATTGTAACTGTCAAGAGAATGATGGTCGGTTGAGAGAATGAAACCAAGAAATTATGTAGCAGTTAATTGATCTCAAATGTACATGAAGGTTGGTTTTATTATATGGTGATGAGTAGAAAAATAAAATATAAAAACAGTTTTCTCTGTAATGATAAATTTATAAAGACAAAGAGGAAGTTAAAAGGTAATTTTGTCATAAAGGATAATTTTGTCATAAAACAGTTTTCTCTGTAATGATAAATTTATAAATCCAAACAGGAAGTTAAAGGGTAATTTTTTCATTTAAGGATACATATCACATTCATTCGTTAATCATACACTAACACAACACACAAAACAAAATTCATCTTTCTTCCTTTATTTTTTCTTAATTTTTTTTATTATTCATTTCCAAACCCTAATTTTAATTTCCCCATTTTTATCCAATTTTCCATTATTGTTTTGGATCTAGGTGCTCCCTCACTTCCTCCTTATATAAGAGTTTCCATTTCACTTTAAATCCGAATAAATTTTTTGTCCGCTTTTTTTAATATTCACACGTGTCAAAATATAAACGTGTATTTTTTGTTTAATTTTGATTTTAATATAAACTGTTTTTGTCAAAAACTTTGTGATATGATTTATCTCCTCTCTCTCTCTCTCTCTCTCTCTCTCTCTCTCTCTCTTCCTTCACAATTTAAGAACATTAATAAAAAAATTATATAAAAGTATCAAATATATTAAATTTCATAGATATTTTTTTTGTGATTAAATTAAATAGACATACTATCATTTTAATTTTCTGATCTATTAATTAAATTTTGATTCACATTGATTGATGTTATAAGGATGCATTAATGGATACATTACATATACTAAAATATGCATTTCAATTCAAGTAGGCCTAACATTATTTTTGACTTTTCCATTTGATTTCATTGAAATGATTTTTACACTATAATTGAAAATATTGAAAAATAAATATATGAAAAATGCAACCAAAGTTGGGGAAAAAATCTAAATTAAGTTGAAATATTAAAAAGAAAAAAGAAAAGATAGAAAGTAACAACCCTACAATTCTTTAGTCATTTTCTAGAAAGTATTCTCTTATCAAAAGCTTACAACACAACAACAATAACGTTTTTACTTCACTTTTGATTTTTCAAATGCGAAAATTGTCCTTTTATATGGAGAAAGGAAAGTAATATTAAACCAAACTCCAAAATTTTATTAAAACCTCACTCTGTTGTAACTTGTATTGTGGTTCCTAAAATACACTTATATCACCATCAAACATAAAGCTACACCAAAATGCTTAAACTATAACTATATATATACTTTCACCAAACTCATTAAAAACTCTATATTTAGTATTTACCATCAGAACAGAAAAACTAAACAAATAAAAGAGTTTGATTCAATAGCAGGTAAACGAAATATTCATATTTATAGCATTATGTTCACAACTAAATGTTAATCTTTACTGTCAAGAATAAAAAAGTTAATATAGATTTGGAAAAAAAATGTAATATGTGTAATTGCAAGAGAAAATATTGTGTTTAAGTTGAATAGAGAGACAAAATTTGACATATTTCAATTCAAGTTAGATGCTGTTTAGAAAATGGGAAGTGAGAAACACTCCAAATTCATCTTTGGGTCCATATTGAACCTTTATGATTTTTGGAATGAGAGAATCTTTGTTATTAACAACATCTATATACCAAAGATAAATTTGATTATGAATAACACAGTTTGTAAAAATGTAAAGAAATAATCTCCCATATGCAAGCTCCGGAATAGAAAAACCATTATCAAAACAGAGGTTAAAAATATCCTTATTATTAAAAGAAGAAATATAATCAAAATACAAATGAAATAAAAGAGACTACAGAATATGTAAAAGAAAATCTCACTGTCACCTTGAATGACATTTTCTGAGTCAGTAGTATATGCACCATGCTTTTGCGTTGGTGTTCATCTCCACCATGGGACAGACCTACAAAAACCTATATGTTTCTTGTCAAAGACTCCCCCTTCGATCACATATCATACCTTTGCAACCGACTCTCTATCACCTCACAAATTTCCCCATTAATAAGTTTAATGAATATATTATGGAAGAGAATGGTGAAAAAAAGTTATAATTGAATATGGATAAGGAGGAACCTTCATATGAAAGCGCTTTGTCATACGGTGAACTGACTTTAATGTGTTTTTAATCGCAATGTCGCGGTTAGCAAGAGTCGCCACCGACTTTTCTTTTATCCAATAAGGAAAGGTGGAAAAGAACAGGAAATACCTTAATTTAGATTCTTAGGTTCGGGAGGTACATTATACAAAGGGAAGGTATTAGCACCCTTTGTATCCATGGTTATCCATGGGCTCTTAATTGCTCAATCATTTATGTTCTTTTAGTTTGAAAAAAAGTGGTTGAGAAATGTGTAGGAAATGTTTTGAAAAAGGAGAATTTAACTTTGTAATGATTCTTGAATGAATGTATACAAAGTGGTTATCTCGTTTAGTTTTGAAAATAGTTTAGAAAAATATAATTCGGCAATGATTCCAGTGCGAATGTATGCCAAGTGGTGATTTTCTAATGGAGGTTTTGAAAAGGTGTAAGGTGTGAAAAGTAGTTTTAAATTATGAATAAGCAATTAAGAGTTATACCTATCCGAGGTCTTTCCGGGCATTTCCTATCCTTATGAGGGTAAAACTGTCCTTACTATTAAGAAGTAAGTAGTTTTATCCTTTGGATGTAAAAGGGTCATCGTAGGGTCATCGATAGGTCATTGAAGGCAACAGTTGTAAGGATACCTTAGCATTCGAAGGGACGATCATCATTTAACCGTAGGCTACATCGAAGGGTCATCGAGGGACAAAATCATATATTCGAAGGCAACATCCGAGGGACTATGATTTATTTTATGATGATTTAATCGAAGGGTCTTGGCTAAATATATCCCCACATTCGCGGGACATGATGTAACACCCTTCTAAAATACCCCAAATATTTAATTAAAATAACAATAACAGATATATATCAGAGTAATTATGCACCAAGGGTGTCACACAACACTTCACACGTTTCGCCATAAAATTCAGTCATGCTCATTATTTAATTCAAAATAACATTTTTGCATAGTTCGCAGCGGATAGAAATCAAATCAACCATTCAAAACAGATAACACATTACATGTAAAATTATTCAACAATTAAAAACATCCCGTCCCGATGTTACATCTATCAGAGCATGACCCACTACGGAGACTACACTAGACTCCAAGCACTAGCTTCTACTCCATCACTACTCGTTACCTGAAAAATAGTTGTAAGGGTGAGTTCCTCAATCGATATAATAAGCATTATAATTCATCATGTAATGCTAAGTAATTTAACACGTTTCATCACCCAAATCAGATTTTACACATTCAGTAACGGCACATCAACTCCAATATCATACTCAATAACAACATAAAATGCAACTCAAATGAGACTCGACTCGTCATGCATGTGGTACCAATCGGAGTAAAACTCCCAACTTAGAATCATTGCCATTTTAGTGGGCATCAAGGCATAAGCCTTCAACTTTCAACTTAAAATTTTGCCAATCCAGGCCAACGTGGTGTGAGCAAAGCTCCGACTTAATGCATATGAATGTACATGGCATACACGACTTGAAACCGTCGACAACATAATAAGAATAGCAATACAACAATGTTTTCAACAAAATCAACTTATAATCGACTTATAATCAACTTTGGCTCACCAAGCCTACAACTCAGTATTTTCAACAACTTCAACACAACTTATCAACATATTTGTATCAACACTTCATAACATAAACTCAACAAAGTTACTCATCAAAATTAACGACAATAGGCCAATAACCAATTATGTTCACAACATTAAAATGTCAATTTTTCCAATTTCCAACAGTGTTAACCGGTTAACGCCCTGGGTTAACCGGTTAACGCAGGACAAAATACACTTTCTGGCAAAACGCAACAGTGTTAACCGGTTAACGCCCTGGGTTAACCGGTTAACGCAGGCAAAACAGCACATTTCCACAAAATATAACAGTGTTAACCGGTTAACGCCCTGGGTTAACCGGTTAACGCAGACAAAACAGCAGTTCCTGCGCTAACACAAGGCAGAATGCAGAGTTCTCCGCATTTTCCGCCGTTGGAGGACTTCCGGACCTCCGATTCAATTTCCGTGAAAAGCTATACGTTCGGGGGAACACGACTCACACAATTACGGACTCAATTACAGCTTTAATACAACTTATTCATCACAATATTTCAGCATTCAACATCCCAATATTTCAGCATTCAACATCCCAATTAGGGTCAATTCCACGGTTTATCACTACCCATTACATGTTAATCTATAATACCCATTAAACGACAATAAACCCCCCTTACCTGAGATAATCCGGCAATCTCCAAGCGTCAAGCTTTTCCGTTCTTCAACCTTTGCTCTCTTGCTCCTCCTCTTTGCCCTTTCTCCACTTTTCACTTTTCAGCCGCTTCTCTGTTTCACGTGAAAACTCTTTACCAACAAATGAAACCCTTTTTCCTTATTCCAACTTATATATTTTCCAAATAATTATTATTCCAAATAATAATAATAATAATAATCCAATAATTCAATTTATTTAATTAAATTATTAAATATATTATTAACTTAATTTAAATAATCCTCTTATTTAATTCGGGGTGTTACAACTCTCCCCTACTAAAAGAGTTTTCGTCCTCGAAAACATACCTCAAGCAAATAACTCTGGATAAGACTCTTTCATCTGACTCTCCAGTTCCCAAGTCACATTGCCACCTGCTGGTCCTCCCCAAGCTACTTTCACTAAGGCAATCTCTTTACCCCGCAACTGCTTCAACTCTCGATCCTCAATCCTCATAGGCGATATTTCAACAGTCAGGTTATCTCTCACCTGTACATCATCTACTTGGATCACATGCGACGGGTCATGAATGTACCTCCTCAACTGAGACACATGAAAAACCTCATGCAAATTCGCAAGTGACGGCGGTAAAGCGATACGATAGGCTACCTCTCCTATCCTCTCCAAAATCTGATAAGGACCAATAAATCGAGGTGTCAACTTCTTTGACTTCAAAGCTCGACCAACCCCAGTTATCGGAGTAACACGAAGAAACACGTGATCTCCCTCTCGGAACTCAAGTGACTTCCTTCTCTTATCATGATAACTCTTCTGACGACTCTGAGCAATTCTCATCTTCTCCTGAATCATCTTAATCTTTTCTGTAGTCTGTTGAACAATCTCCGGTCCAACCACAGCACTCTCACCGGACTCATACCAACATAACGGTGTCCGACATCTCCTACCATACAAAGCTTCAAACGGTGCCATACCAATACTCGAATGAAAACTATTGTTGTAGGTAAACTCAATCAAAGGTAAATAACAATCCCAAGCACCTCCCTTTTCCAAAACACAAGCTCTCAAAAGATCCTCCAATGACTGAATCGTCCTCTCAGTCTGACCATCAGTCTGCGGGTGATATGCAGAGCTCAATCTCAATTTAGTTCCCAAAGCCTTCTGCAAACCTTCCCAGAATTTCGATGTAAATCTAGGATCTCTGTCCGAAACAATACTCGACGGAATACCATGCAAACTTACAATCTTCTCAATATACAACTCAGCTAATTTCTCTAACGGATAATCCATTCTGATCAGAATGAAATGAGCCGACTTTGTCAATCTGTCAACAATCACCCAAATAGCTTCAAAATTCTTAATTGTCCTCGGTAAACCAGAAACAAAATCCATATTGATACTATCCCACTTCCACTCTGGAATAGCCAACGGTTGCATTAGCCCAGACGGCTTCTGATGCTCAATCTTTGACTTCTGACAAGTCAAACAGGAATAAACAAAACTCGCAATTTCTCTTTTCATTCCCGGCCACCAAAATAACTTTTTCAAATCATGATACATCTTCGTAGCTCCAGGATGAATACTCAGGCCACTACGATGTCCTTCCTCAAGAATACTCTTCTTAAGTTCGGCAACATCCGGAATACACACCCGATTACCAAATTTCAAAACACCATTCTCATCAACTCTGAATTCGCCACCTTGACCTTGATTCACTAGAGTCAACTTATCAACCAAAAGCACATCGGATTTCTGACCCTCTCTGATCTCATCCAGAATACCACTTGTTAACTTCAACATTCCCAATTTAACACTATTGTGAGTACTCTCACACACCAAACTCAAGTCTCTAAACTGCTCAATTAAATCCAATTCCTTAACCATTAGCATAGACATATGTAATGATTTCCGACTCAATGCATCAGCCACTACGTTTGCTTTACCCGGATGGTAATTCAAACCAAAGTCATAATCCTTCAGAAACTCTAACCATCTTCTCTGTCTCATATTCAGCTCTTTCTGATCAAACAAATACTTTAAACTTTTATGGTCACTGAAAACCTCAAATCTTGACCCGTACAAGTAATGCCTCCATAACTTCAGAACAAACACCACAGCCGCCAACTCTAAATCGTGCGTCGGATAGTTCCTCTCATGAACCCTCAGTTGTCTTGAAGCATAAGCTATAACCTGCTTATTCTGCATCAACACACCACCCAAACCCAACAATGAAGCATCACAGTAAACTTCAAATGGTTCCGACGGACTCGGTAATATCAGAATAGGAGCAGTAGTTAACCTTCTCTTTAACTCTTGGAAACCTTCTTCACATTTTGAGTCCCAAACAAACGCTTGCCCCTTCCTAGTCAACATCGTCAACGGTAACGCCAACTTAGAAAATCCCTCAATGAACTTCCTATAATAACCAGCCAAACCAAGGAAACTTCGAATCTCAGCAACAGACTTCGGAGCTTCCCACTTAGATACCGCTTCTATCTTAGAAGGATCAACAGCAACACCACCTCTTGAAATCACATGACCCAGAAAACTTACCTCTTCTAACCAAAATTCACACTTGGACAATTTAGCAAATAACTTCTTTTCTCGTAGAACTCTCAAAACCACTCTCAAATGTTCAGCATGCTCTTCTTCGGATTTCGAATATACCAAAATATCATCAATAAACACCACAACAAACTTGTCTAGGTACGGATGGAAAATCCTATTCATATACTCCATAAATACTCCAGGCGCATTAGTCACACCAAAAGGCATTACGGAATACTCATAATGTCCATACCTTGTTCTGAAAGCAGTCTTCTGAATATCCTCGGTTTTCACACGGATTTGATGATACCCAGATCTCAAATCTATTTTGCTGAACACACTTGCACCAACCAACTGATCCATCAAATCATCAATCCTCGGCAAAGGATACCGATTCTTGATCGTCACTTTATTCAGTTGCCTGTAGTCCACACACAACCTCATAGTACCTTCTTTCTTCTTAACCAATAGCACTGGTGCACCCCACGGTGACACACTCGGACGAATAAATTTCTTATCCAACAGATCTTCCAACTGACTCTTCAATTCAGTTAACTCAACAGCAGACATACGGTACGGAGCCATCGATATCGGCCTAGTACCAGGTACCAAATCAATCGAGAACTCCACTTCGCGCTCTGGCGGTAATTCATTCACCTCTTCCGGAAACACATCAGGAAAATCACACACCACGGCTAGATCGCCAATCACCAATTTATCTTTAGCCTCCAAAGTCGCTAACAGCATAAACAACTCTGCCCCATCAGCTACTTCCTCATTCACTTGCCTTGCTGATAGAAACAAACTCTTTCCCTCCTCAATCTCAGGAAAGACCACCGTCTTATCAAAACAATTGATAGAAACTCGGTTAAACACCAACCAGTTCATACCCAGAATAACATCAATCTGCACTAGTGGAAGACACACTAGGTCCATCCCAAAGTCTCTACCAAAAATACTCAAAGGACAAAACCGAAGTAGTAGTCACTGAACCCTTCGCAGGAGTATCAATCACCATACTACCAAACATCTCAGATATCTCTAACTTAAGTTTCACAGCACAATCCAAAGATATAAAGGAATGAGTCGCACCTGTGTCAATAATAGCTACAAGAGGAAAGCCATTAATATAACACGTACCTCGGATAAGTCTGTCCTCACTGGAGGTTTGAGTTCCGGTCAATGCGAACACCTTCCCAGTTTGAGATTTCTTTGGCTTCTGACACTGACTTCCAATATGCCCTTCTTCGCCACAATTAAAACAAATCATTTCCTTGTGCTTGCAATCAACTATTGCATGACCAGTCTTACCACAACGAAAACATCTCTTTACTTCAGCAGTGCATACATTACTCTTATGACCAGCTTGACCACATTTGAAGCAAACTATACCAGCAGGAGCACCTCCCCTACTAGTCCTCTGAGCCGGAGCAGTTCCTTGTTTCCCTTTTCCCACTGGGGCATCATACGGCTTGCCACGATTTTGATGTTGCTTGCCCCTGCGGTCACTGACAATCTTGTAATGAGCATTATTGTCTTCTTCAAATATCCTGCAGCTATCAACCAATTCAGTAAAAATGCGTATCTTCTGATACCCAACAGCCTTCTTAATTTCAAAGCGCAGTCCATTTTCAAACTTGATGCACTTTGAAAATTCAGCACCAGCACCAGTGTAATGAGGATAAAATTTGGACAGCTCCACAAATTTCGCAGCATAATCAGTGACAGACATGTTTCCTTGCTTCAGCTCAAGGAACTCAATTTCCTTCTTACCACGGACATCTTCCGGATAATACTTTCTCATGAATTCCCTACGGAATACATCCCAAGTAATGACTTCACCTGCCACGGTCAACCTCTCGTGAGTCTCTAGCCACCAGTCATCAGCTTCGACTGCTAGCATGTGAGTACCATACCGAACCTTCTGAGCTGGAGTGCAATCCATAACACGGAAGATTCTCTCAATCTCTTTCAACCATCCCAAGGCTGCATCTGGATCATGCTTCCCTTTAAACACCGGCGGATTCTCTCTCTGAAAAGTCGCCAAGCTACGTGATCCAGCATCTCCACCAGCATTTGGCAGGTTCTGCACAGCTTGTGCCATCGCTTGCATTGCGGCAGCCATTGCAGCGTCATTCCTTCCAGCCATTCCAACTTATCAATACAACACAACTTAAAAGTTAGATTAGTAACAATACACAATTGTTAGACAGTAACGACACGACAACTGGCCGGACAGACCGACCTGCTCTGATACCACTAATGTAACACCCTTCTAAAATACCCCAAATATTTAATTAAAATAACAATAACAGATATATATCAGAGTAATTATGCACCAAGGGTGTCACACAACACTTCACACGTTTCGCCATAAAATTCAGTCATGCTCATTATTTAATTCAAAATAACATTTTTGCATAGTTCGCAGCGGATAGAAATCAAATCAACCATTCAAAACAGATAACAGATTACATGTAAAATTATTCAACAATTAAAAACATCCTGTCCCGATGTTACATCTATCAGAGCATGACCCACTACGGAGACTACACTAGACTCCAAGCACTAGCTTCTACTCCATCACTACTCGTTACCTGAAAAATAGTTGTAAGGGTGAGTTCCTCAATCGATATAATAAGCATTATAATTCATCATGAAATGCTAAGTAATTTAACACGTTTCATCACCCAAATCAGATTTTACACATTCAGTAACGGCACATCAACTCCGATATCATACTCAATAACAACATAAAATGCAACTCAAATGAGACTCGACTCGTCATGCATGTGGTACCAATCGGAGTAAAACTCCCAACTTAGAATCATTGCCATTTTAGTGGGCATCAAGGCATAAGCCTTCAACTTTCAACTTAAAATTTTGCCAATCCAGGCCAACGTGGTGTGAGCAAAGCTCCGACTTAATGCATATGAATGTACATGGCATACACGACTTGAAACCGTCGACAACATAATAAGAATAGCAATACAACAATGTTTTCAACAAAATCAACTTATAATCGACTTATAATCAACTTTGGCTCACCAAGCCTACAACTCAGTATTTTCAACAACTTCAACACAACTTATCAACATATTTGTATCAACACTTCATAACATAAACTCAACAAAGTTACTCATCAAAATTAACGACAATAGGCCAATAACCAATTATGTTCACAACATTAAAATGTCAATTTTTCCAATTTCCAACAGTGTTAACCGGTTAACGCCCTGGGTTAACCGGTTAACGCAGGACAAAATACACTTTCTGGCAAAACGCAACAGTGTTAACCGGTTAACGCCCTCGGTTAACCGGTTAACGCAGGCAAAACAGCACATTTCCACAAAATATAACAGTGTTAACCGGTTAACGCCCTGGGTTAACCGGTTAACGCAGACAAAACAGCAGTTCCTGCGCTAACACAAGGCAGAATGCAGAGTTCTCCGCATTTTCGGCCGTTGGAGGACTTCCGGACCTCCGATTCAATTTCCGTGAAAAGCTATACGTTCGGGGGAACACGACTCACACAATTACGGACTCAATTACAGCTTTAATACAACTTATTCATCACAATATTTCAGCATTCAACATCCTAATATTTCAGCATTCAACATCCCAATTAGGGTCAATTCCACGGTTTATCACTACCCATTACATGTTAATCTATAATACCCATTAAACGACAATAAACCCCCCTTACCTGAGATAATCCGGCAATCTCCAAGCGTCAAGCTTTTCCGTTCTTCAACCTTTGCTCTCTTGCTCCTCCTCTTTGCCCTTTCTCCACTTTTCACTTTTCAGCCGCTTCTCTGTTTCACGTGAAAACTCTTTACCAACAAATGAAACCCTTTTTCCTTATTCCAACTTATATATTTTCCAAATAATTATTATTCCAAATAATAATAATAATAATCCAATAATTCAATTTATTTAATTAAATTATTAAATATATTATTAACTTAATTTAAATAATCCTCTTATTTAATTCGGGGTGTTACACATGACCGTTATACCGTAATACCGTAGGGCAACAAAGAGAGGTCCAAAATCACATGTTGAAAGGTCATATTTTAAAGTCAATTAGGTGATTAGGAGGAATCTCCACATTAAGATCAATACATTAAAATTAATACATTAAAATTAATACATTAAAGTTAATTAAGCAATTTAGGGTGGATCTTCATAAGGGTATCACACAAATAAAGTGGAAGGCCTAAACGGCGATCTTTTCCTGGGGCATATGAACCTTCGCAAAATTCAGCAAACGGGTTAGCATACCAAATCAGGGTGCAATCGAGGATTACACCGCAAAAGAAATACAACAGCAAAAATGTCATGCAAAATAATGTATGATGATAAGGGAACAGATCAGAGAAGCATAACACAGAACAAACGAAATATAAGCTACTGTCCCGTTCGCCTCTGCCTCGCCTAGCGAAGGCCTAGCGAATATTCTCTACAGGCTCGCTTAGCGATGTGCTAGCGAGCGGCTGCGGGATGTGAATTTCAGAACAGTATAATCTCAGCATGCGGCAAGTCTTATGGTATTCAATTACAGAAATAATATGGTCAAACATTCAGGATAGGCTGGCATACTTAAATTCACATGCCAAACCTCGAATATGTTTATGAATTCAATTATGATATCACATGCAAGTTAAGAACATAAAGCGATATCGCATGCAAATTAAGAAAATGAAGCGATAATAGTAATGCAAACCTGTTTACAATCGAATTGCAACCTTGAGTTGGCGAGCCGGATTGAGTTGGACGGAGGTAGCTTTGCGGCCGCCGGCATTTCCTTCAGGGTTTTCCGTCTGTGAGCGCTAGGGTTGGCTTGCTAGGGTTCTCCTTTCGTCCCTTTTTCGTTCTCCTTTTCATTACTGAAGTGCTGGTATTTATAATGCTCTTTTTCATGACCTAATGGGCTCAGAATGAAGCCCGAAAATTACTGTTGTCTGTCGGCTTCGCTAGGCGAGCTGGTAGCGAACGTGTAGCGAACGTTCGCTAGGCGAGCGTGTAGCGAACGTAACGTTCGCTAGGCGAGCGTGTAGCGAACAGGCCAGTTTGGGCCATTTTCTGGATTGGGCCATTCGTGAGCTGGGCCTTCGTTCCTTTGAGATCAGTGTCATAAAAATGATTCGGAATGCCTTGAAAAATGTCTTGAAATATTAATGGGCAAATTTTGGGGTATGACAGCTGCCCCTGTTCAATATTCTTGAACCGAGAGAGTTAGAATGGTGTGTATGCCATTCGTGGTTTGGAGGTGGAAGATTATTGAACACTAAAATGCCCAAAAATTTGCGCTTGTCAATCAGGAGCTAGTCTTGATGGAGATGGGCTTAAAGATGCCATCCAGGAAGTTTGATGATGAGAGCTTCAGATTGTGTCGTACGTTAGACGATATCTGAAGACATGGGTGTCATACCGGGTCGTACGTTAGACCATATAGTGAGTCCTCCATTATGCTGTCGACTTCGCCGGGGAGTCAGAGTGTGTTATACGCTGCTGGGGATAAAGAAATCAGAATGGATCACACGCTAGACCGTATCTGAATACCAGAGTGAGTTGTTCATTAGGCGGATGACCTTGCTGGGGAGGAAAGATCAGAATGGATCGTACACTAGATCTTATCCAAGTTGCTGAATGAGCCGTTCGTTAGGCTGTGCTTGGGGATGAGAGGTCAGAATGGATCGTACGCTAGATCGCATACTAGGTAGCACCTGAGGACTTGAAGGTCTAATTGGGTCGTACATTAGACTGTATGTGAGCAGAATCAGCCGTCCGTTAGGCTGGATCTGATGATGAAAAGGGGGTAGTCGTACGCTAGACTACAATTCAGAAATGTACCTGTCACTAGGTAGCATCTGAGCAGATGAAGGTCTAACTGGGTCGTACATTAAACCGTATCTGTCACTAGGTAGCATCTGAGGAGATGAAGGTCTAACTTGGTTGTACATTAGACTGTATTCGAGCAGCATCTGGTCTAACTTGGTCGTACATTAGACTGTATTTGAGCAGTATCTGGTCTAACTTGGTCGTACATTAGCCTGTATTCGAGCAGCATCTGGTCTAACTTGGTCGTACATTAGACTGTATCTGAGCAGCATCTGGTCTAACTTGGTCGTACATTAGACTGTATTTGAGCCGCATCTGGTCTAACTTGGTCGTACATTAGACTGTATCTGAGCAGCATCTGGTCTAACTTGGTCGTACATTAGACTGTATCTGGGCAGAATCCGAGGACTTGACGGTCTAACTTGGTCGTACATTAGACTGTCACTGAGCAGAATCTGGTCTAACTTGGTCGTACATTAGACTGTATTTGAGCCGCATCTGGTCTAACTTGGTCGTACATTAGACTGTATCTGAGCAGCATCTGGTCTAACTTGGTCGTACATTAGACTGTATTTGAGCCGCATCTGGTCTAACTTGGTCGTACATTAGACTGTATCTGAGCAGCATCTGGTCTAACTTGGTCGTACATTAGACTGTATCTGGGCAGAATCCGAGGACTTGACGGTCTAACTTGGTCGTACATTAGACTGTCACTGAGCAGAATCTGGTCTAACTTGGTCGTACATTAGACTGTATTTGAGCCGCATCTGGTCTAACTTGGTCGTACATTAGACTGTATCTGAGCAGCATCTGGTCTAACTTGGTCGTACATTAGACTGTATTTGAGCCGCATCTGGTCTAACTTGGTCGTACATTAGACTGTATCTGGGCAGAATCCGAGGACTTGACGGTCTAACTTGGTCGTACATTAGACTGTCACTGAGCAGAATCTGGTCTAACTTGATCGTACATTAGACTGTATCTGGGCAGAATCCGAGGACTTGACGGTCTAACTTGGTCGTACATTAGACTGTCACTGAGCAGAATCTGGTCTAACTTGATCGTACATTAGACTGTATCTGGGCAGAATCCGAGGACTTGACGGTCTAACTTGGTCGTACATTAGACTGTCACTGAGCAGAATCTGGTCTAACTTGATCGTACATTAGACTGTATCTGGGCAGAATCCGAGGACTTGACGGTCTAACTTGGTCGTACATTAGACTGTCACTGAGCAGAATCTGGTCTAACTTGATCGTACATTAGACTGTATCTGATGACTGGAAGGTCTAACTTGGTCGTACATTAGACTGTATTTGATGACTGGAAGGTCTAACTTGGTCGTACATTAGACTGTATTTGATGACTGGAAGGTCTAACTTGGTCGTACATTAGACTGTATTTGATGACTGGAAGGTCTAACTTGGTCGTACATTAGACTGTATTTGATGACTGGAAGGTCTAACTTGGTCGTACATTAGACTGTATTTGATGACTGGAAGGTCTAACTTGGTCGTACATTAGACTGTATTTGCAGAATCTGACTTGAAGGTCTAACTTGGTCGTACATTAGACTGTATTTGCAGAATCTGACTTGAAGGTCTAACTTGGTCGTACATTAGACTGTATTTGCAGAATCTGACTTGAAGGTCTAACTTGGTCGTACATTAGACTGTCTTTGAGTGGTTGAAGGTCAGAATGGATCATACGCTAGATCGTATTTGAGTTGAAGGAGTCATATGTTGAGATGAATCAGGATGAACCGTACGCTAGGCTATATCTGATAGTATTTGTGTATGCTGTATTTGCAATGAATATTTGGGATGAGCTTATAGATGCCATCGTTAGGAGGATGTCAGAATGAATGTTGACATGGAGTATATCTGAAAGATGTATCTGAAGAAGAAAGTAGTCGTACGCTAGACTGCACCTCGGAATATACCGTATGCTAGGCGGTACCTAAGGGTTATAGTTGAATCTTGAATGTAATTGATAAAGATGGCCGTCTGAACGGACCTTTGTTTTGACTGTGTCAGGAGGATAATTGACCTGCTAAATAAAATTAGCTTCATGCCATGTCATGATGCATGAGATGCAAATGTTGTATGCATGCGTATGCTGTGAAATGATGTAATGAGTGAATTATGCGTCTGGAATAAATGAGAGCATTGTATACATGTGTATGTTATGAAATGATGTAATGTATATGATGCGGAACGAAAATTGTATGTAGGTATGTGATGTGAAACGATGTAATGAATGCACTATGTGTCTGAAACGTTCTTCCAAGGGACTCTACTGGGGAAATAAATCTCAGTCTTCTGGTCGGAGATATTTGTATTGATGATCCTTCCTTAGCTAGGGGTATTTGACCTTTATCTGATGGCAGAGATATTCAACAGAGCCTTGCTGGGGGTAGAAGAGATGACCAGTCTAGTGATGCCCATTTCTTCTAGGGAATAACTGGCTTAGCCGGGGAATAGAATTGGCAACAGATTCATTGGAAAGCCTGGTTAGACCTTCTCCTCGATCCTGAAGTCCTTCAGTAATTGTCATTGTTATTTTATGCATGTATTTTGATAAACATTGATCATATTCAAATGCATATATCAATTCAAGTTAAATCAACGGACGTTTACGCAAACAAAATAGAGAAAGTAAAACAAAAGCATCTTTTTGGAAATAAAATTGTATTGATTTTGCAAGAGGGCCTGTAAACAGGCAATTTGTGTACAAGGAGACAGAAATCCTAGTAAGAGGAAATCGTCAAGAAAACAAAGAGAAAGCTATGCAGAAAAGGTCCTATTGATTTTAATTCCACTACTGTCATTATGTCTTCAAGCGTCTCATCTCCTGCTGTCGGATAGAAGTGATTGGCTTGTTCAGTCCCTTGAACTTGGTTGAAGCTGACTGAGAACGGGACATAGTCATACGCTTTAATCCCTAATTTTTGCCTGGACCGCCTTTTCAGGTTTTCAGTCCACCAGGATACCCTTTTTTGCCCAAGCCGCCTTGTCAGGTTTTCGACTTGCCGGGTGTACGTCTTTATATGTTTATCCCTAATTTTTGCCCGAACCCTTTTGGTTCGGCGGGATGCCCTTACTTTTGCCTAGGTACATCGACCTAGCGGGTCTCTTTTATGCGTAGTATTTTCTTGACTATGTCTGCGTTCACGGGATGCGGGAACTCTTCGCCATCCATTGTAGCAAGCATCATGGCTCCACTAGAGAATAACTTCATTACTACAAATGGCCCTTCGTATGTGGGAGTCCATTTGCCCCTGGGATCACCTTGTGGTAGAATGATACGCTTGATAACCAAGTTGTCGATTTGGTACACTCGTCTCTTGACCTTTTTGTTGAATGCCTGGGTCATGCGCTTCTGATATATCTGCCCATGACAAACAGCCGCAAGTCTCTTTTCATCAATCAGATTTATCTGATCGAGTCGAGTTTGAATCCACTCATCCTCATCTAAGCCTGCATCTTTCACAATTCTTAGAGAGGGAATCTGAACTTCCTCTGGTAAGATGGCTTCCATTCCATAGACTAAAGAGAACGGAGTTGCCCCTGTCGAAGTGCGCACTGAAGTGCGATAACCGTGGAGAGCGAATGGTAACATCTCATGCCAGTCTTTGTATGTTACTGCTATCTTTTGTATGAGCTTCTGGACATTGTTAGCAGCCTCCACGGTGCCGTTCATCTTTGGTCGGTACAGAGAAGAGTTAGGGTGTTTTATTTTGAACTGTATGCAGAGTTCAGTTTAGTACCATTATCAGTGATAACTCTCTCAGGAGACAGCAGGTTTCTCAAATAGATATTTGATAGAATCCATCTTAGAAGTCAATAAAGTGGTATGATTCAACATATACTGTCTTAGTCGGCGAGCAGCCCAAGCCAAAGCGCAGCAAGCTTTCTCGAGCTGTGAGTATCTTGTTTCACAGTCGGTACCTTTTGCTAAGGCAGTATATGGCATGCTCTTTTCGACCAGACTCGTCACGTTGCCCCAACACACACCTCATTGAATTTTCTAACACGGTCAAATACATGATGAGAGGTCTTTCTTCAACTGGTGGCATCAGAATTGGAGGTTCTTGGAGATATTTCTTGATTTTGTCATTCATCATTCCATACCATTTCTTGATTTTAGTAATTTGAAGACGGGTCTGCAGGTAGCAGTCAAGTGTGGAATGAATCGGGCAATGTAATTCAAGTGTCCCAAGAAACCTCTGACTTCTTTCTTGTCTATTTCAGTACCCAGATTTACAATTTCGATTGATCCCTCATGCGGCTGTATGGTCTTTTCTTCTTGCAGTAGTCGGGCAAGTTCTCCAGGGACTTCACAACCTTCCTCCCTTCCATCCTCGGCTTGGTAGATCGGATTTTCAAAGTCATAATGAACAGTAGCAGAGTCATTACCAACAGGATCCAGAGTGGATATGGATCGGCAAATTGTTACGTGAGTGTGTGCAAGAAAACATAGCTTATTTGAAAAATGACAGGAAAGATAAAGAGCGCAATATTTGAATGCAAAAAGTCCATTGATCTATTGAATATGAATATGCTTATGAAAATGACAAAACCCTTTGAAAAATTAGCTTATTGTGCCCCGGGTATAGACACAATGCTTTAAAACACTAAAATAGCAATAACAATTACTCTTGACTAAAGGAAATCGGGATAGTGTCTTCAGCCTTCCAATTATTGAGTCCGTCGCCAATTGTTGGGAAAATCCAGCTATCCAAGTCATAATCGTTATCAGTATCTTCCACAGCATTGACAGTCTCGCCCTGATTAGGCAGAGGAGCAGTGATGACATTAGGAGTCTCAGGCGGATCAGATTCAAATTCTCCAGCGTCGATCATATCCTGAATTTTGTTCTTCAACGACCAACAATTGTTTGTATCATGCCCGGGGCTATCGGAGTGATATGCACACCTGGCATTGGGATTATAACAAGGAGAAGTAGTGTTGGGTTTTGCAGGAGGATCTCTGAGGGTAATTAAATTTTCTTTTAGCATACCCTGCAGTGCCTGTGCTAAAGTCATATTGATCCTCGTAAACTGCCTTCTTCCCGGGTTAGTGTGCCTCACAGATTTCTTGTCTTTTTTCTTCTCGAGCAAAAGAGCCTTCAGTTCCTCCTGCCCCTTGGATAAGTTCAAGACCATCTCCTGGAGTTGAGCATTCTGAGCCTGGAGATCTTTGACAGTTTGTTCGAGGTCCATTTTTCTGTTTGCATGAAAACCGTGAGAACATTGATCCCTTTAGAGTACCTGTTATGCGATGTTATGTTATGCTATGCAATGTATGAAATGTTTTCAAGGACTTTTGGAATTCAACTTTGCATAAACTACCAAAAAAGGAAACATTGCTTTTTTCTTCATTTTTTTTTTTTTTTTTTTAAGATTTTTTTTTTTTTTTTTTTTTTACAAAATAGAGCAAAGTTAAATCCCTAAGTCCTCGAAATGGTTAATTCAATGCCATGATGTTATGATGATGTTATGATGTTAAGTAAATAGCAAGCACAAACAAGTCACACAACCATCATTCCTAGGTTTTAAGGCTTGCATGAGTTCCATAGGTAAGTACCCTCCCCACTGAAGTTTGGTTGGTTCAACCTGTCCTAGAATAGTAACCGGGTTCTAGAAGGATCTCCAATCATTGACCTTTCTTTAAGTCCACTTCAGTGCAACACCAAGTGGTTGACCAAAGCTTCCCTAAAGTCCAATCTCAAAGAGTGTAGTATCGAGTCTCAACCAACCCCAGTCGGAACCGAAGTCAGTTATCTCACTACTTTCTAATGGCTAGGATGAGTCAATTAGGGTTCTAAAGGTCTGGTTAATGCTTTGATGACACCACGCGAATGCCAAATTTTTCCTCAAGTAAACATGAGGAACATCAGGACATCCAAAGTGTCACATTAACCGTAGCCATCATTTTAACCATTCCAGTATACGCCGGATAGTCGCGATGATCTATTGCTACTTACCTAAGGTACACTAGATCCGGGTGTAGGATCTTTCACTCAACAATACCCTTAAAAGAAGGAACAATTGGAAAACATACACTACGCCAAAAATGACTTTTAACAGCGCATCTTAGACAGCGCTTTTAAAAGAAAGCGCTGTCTAAGGTTAAAATTAAAATAAAACACAGAAAATGTTCCAAAAAAATAATAAAAGCGCTGTCTAAGGGGGGGTCTTAGACAGCGCTTTCTAAAAGCGCTGTCTAAGACACCCCCTTAGACAGCGCTTTTAGAAAGCGCTTTTAAATATAGACCTTAGTCAGCGCTTTTGATAAAGCGCTGTCTAAAGTCTTTAAATTAAAAAAAAAATTAACAGTGATGAATATTTTGCAATGTCCTCGTCGTCGTCATCATCAATGAGCGCCTTGAAGCTAAAGACGGTGTCAGAAGCAAACCCTAACGACGCCGCGAAGAAGGCTGAGACGGTGGATCTCGGAAACGGAAGCGACGTCGTTTTCATTCAGAGGTTAATACCTTCCGAACAATCATGGAAATGGTTCCATTACCTCGACAACCACATCCCATGGACCAGACCCACCATTCGCGTCTTCGGTAAATCGTTCCTCCAGGTTTCCCTCTCTTCATTTCAACCCTCCCCAAATTCTGGGTTCCCTACAAAATTTCATCTTTCTCTTCATTCACCTTTCAAATCAATGCTCCTAATTATTAATCCCAATTTGTAAATTTTGTTGTTATGTAATTATATGCAGCCTCGAGACACTTGTTATGTTGCATCTTCAGGATTGACTGAGTTGAGTTACAGTGGATACCAGCCACATGCATATTCATGGGATGATTATCCACCGCTTAAAGACATCTTGGATGCTGTAAGGGTTATTTATAATCTGCATTAATTGTTTGTTAATGAGTTTTTTACTTGTGTTTGTTGATGCTACTTTGGTACCCGTTTGGATTAGTTTTTAGCTTATAGAATTTTCTCAATCAAAATAAGTTTTATGGTTTTTTGCATAGAGATAAGTTCTTCTGAGCCTGTTGAAGTTTATAGAGAAGCTAAGTAAAAGTGCATTTGAAAGTGAGATGTAGAAGCTAACTTTAGTAAAAGCCTCTTTGGTTGACTTATTTAAGTTTATTTACTTGGCACAAACACGGGTGAAACTGTTTGGAAGAGCTTATAGAAACAATTTTGACGTGTCCATAAATTATCTTCAGCTTATTTCTAGAAGCTCTGCAGAATTGCTTATATAAAAACAACTTGTATATACAGTAGAATATTATGGCTGAAGTTGATCCGTAGGCGACCCCACTTAATGGGATAAGGCTTTTTTATTGTTGTTGTTATAAAATTAGTTTATATATAAGCGCTTATGCGATAAGTTTTATACTATAAGCACTTACTGTTGTTGTTGTTATAAAATTAGTTTATATATAAGCGCTTATGCGATAGGTTATAATTTTTAAATTTAAATTTATTTTTTAATCTATTGGTTGTTAACTTTGCTAAATAAATAAAAGGAAGTTATATTTCATTTATTGTTATTTAGGGTAGTAAATTGAATTGGTGATAGCGCTGGTTCTTGTTGTACATTCTTCTTATTTTTTTAATGTGTTTACGATTCGGTGGTTGAAACGTTGCCGCATGAGTTTCTAAGGTCTGGCGTGAGCATTAATGAGGAACTATTACTTTTTTGAAATGGACCAATCTTATGCTCAATGGCTTTTCTTCTTTTTAAGTTTTTTTTCTTCTCTTTCAGAGTCACACATTAAATGTGATGTAGTCTTGACAAATTATTATATAACTTTATTTATGATAGGTTTGGTACTTTGAATTTATAATAAGTGATTCTTTTTAAGGGTATATTTTACAAAATCAGTGTCACACTCAATGTGATAACACTTGTTTAAGCTGTGTTAATTTCAACAAATTTTCAAGAACAATGGTAATCTGTGTATGGATAGGAGGTCTCTGATGGGCATTCAATTATTATACCCCAGCAAGTGTGAATTGGTTGTTGTATTTATTGCTTAGATAGTCTTAGAGTTATTTTGGCCCTTGGATAAGACCTTATAACACACGTGTTTCTTTTGATAGTAAACAATTATGAATACATGTGAAACTATTTTAGCCAAGATACATAAATGTTTAGTAGAGATTAGCAAGGAGATTAGGCTTAATTGCGCAACAGTGGACATGTAGCTGATGTCCTGAATATAGTTCGTCTCATACCTGTTGTTGTTGTAATGTAGATTGCTATGTTGAAAAACTCGTGTAAAACTGCAATCAAGGAATTGAAGCATTGGATGACTCCGGAAAAGGTAATGTTTTAAGTGAAGTTGTTACACTGACATTATTTTGTCATTATTCTTTTCATTAATCACAGGAATTCACCCTTTAATGCAGGTCCAAACATCCCTCACTACATTTCCTGCTTCAGCTGAAATAGTGTCTGAACCACTCGGAGTTGTGTTGGTCATTTCTGCATGGAACTATCCATTTTGTATGTTAAAATGTTTATCTTTTATTTGTTTGTATTGACTTATTTAAACTTATGTACTGACATAGACATTTGTGAAATTGTTTGGGATGTTCATAGGCTGTTTTCAACTTGTTTTTATATGTTCATAGGCTGTTTTCAACTTGTTTTTATATGTTCTCCATGACAGCTTATGAAGATGGCATAGCATTTTTGAAAATAGTGACTTTATCTGTTATTATAATAGTAGTTAGTACACAACTGTTTATATGATAAGCACTAATGTTATATTGCATTATCTCTGTTGTTTCAGTGCTGTCACTTGATCCAGTTATTGGAGCTATTGCAGCCGGTAATGCTGTCGTCTTAAAACCATCAGAAATTGCTCCAGCCACATCAGCATTGCTTGCAAATGCTTTGTGTTGTCCTTGTTGTTCTGAACACGTAAGAGTGAGTGTGGATATGTTAAAGAGGAGAGAGAACTCATAGAGAATTGAGAATTCAGAGAGAATGATTTTCAGTGATTTTTTGTGAAAGGAATCATTTTTTTCAATTGAAGAGTGAATTGGGAATATATATACAGGATAATCCCTAACTTATTCGGGCAGACTTCGGAAATGGTAGTTGAAGGTTTGGGAAAGCGAAGTTGATGGGAACATTAAGTGGAATTGGTGGTGCAATGATCCTAACTTTATATGAAGGCAAAAGATTATTTAACTTATCATTGCACATTGACTTGCTGCAAAATGCTACATCAACAACACATCATTCCCCTGCTGGTTCTCATGTTTGGGGACTCATGCTAGCTTTAGGCACTGCTCTCAGTTTCTCATTATGGTTTATAACACAGGTTGTTACAATTTCTAACTTAAATTTTACTATACAAAAATGTTGAAAACACTGTTTTCTTGTTTATAACATTATGAATATGGATAAACGCAGTCGAAGATGAGTCAGAATTTTCCGTGGCATTATTCAATTGCGGCGTTAACCTCTATAATGGGTGCAATTCAATCTTTTATATATGCTATTTGTACTGAGAGAGATTGGAGCCAGTGGAAGCTTGATTGGAATTTGAGACTTTTGACAGCAGCTTCCGCGGTACGAAAATTCATACCATATCATACATTAGTACTTGTTTGGTATGACAGTAGATTTAACAGAATCATAGTGTTTCTGATAAATTCACCGTGAAACTTATGTGATATTAATTGGTTTGTTTTGTAGGGTATATTGGCCTCTGGAGTGTGTTTTGTTCTGTTGGCTTGGTGTGTGGGCATGAAAGGACCCTTGTATGTGTCTGCTTTTAACCCTCTAATGCTTGTTCTTGTGGCCTTCATTTCTTCGTTCGTATTGAACGAGTACATTACAGTCGGAAGGTAAATTAAGCAATCGGGTTTCAGAAACATATTCATTGCAGTAAACATGTGACAGTCGGTTACTGATTCGACCGTTTGTTATAAATCATACTGTGCAGTCTAACAGGAGCCGCGTTGATTGTTTGCGGATTATACATGTTATTATGGGGTAAGAGCAAAGAAGCGAGAAAAATGGATAATATGAATGGAATAGCTTCTGAAAATGTATATTGGATCCCTGATACCCCTGATAGCATTCCTGCAAACGCGTCACACCGTGTCGGCGTTGGTGCTTTTGTTGTCAATAACAAGAGAGAGGTGATCTTTCACACATCATTCTGTGGTTATTATACTGTTTCTTGTTTGTAATACTGTTTGATTGGTTTTGTTTCATTTGATAGGTGCTTGTGGTTCAGGAAACCAGTGGTAGATTTGGAGGCACAGGTGTATGGAAGATGCCTACAGGAGCTGTGAATGAAGTATACGTCGAAATGATTATTGATCAAATTATGAAAATGGAAATTCAATCTTTTGAGTTTTGACATGTTTTAATTCTATTTGCAGGGTGAAGATATTTGTGATGCTGTAATTAGAGAAGTGAAGGAAGAGACAGGGGTAAGCAAACACAAAATATAGTACAGATTCGTTTTTCTTTGTCACCGACCATTTTATTAATATATTTAACTAAACATTCTTCAAAATTTATATTACAACATTGTATACTCTACCGTATTCATATTCTATGGCCTTTATAACAGTCTTTAACACTTCTTTTATTAATATATTTAACTATGTTTAGTTTGAAAACTGAGTTTGTAAAAACTGAGTTCATAAGATACATTGTTGCCGTACATAAGGTAAATACTAGTAAACTGCATTGTTGGCATGTTTCATTCATTGCACTTACCTTTTTGTATGTCATTCTTGGACATAGGTTGAAACAAAGGCACATATGGTACTTGTTGCATTCTCAAGTTCGTTAAACAGTCAGGACAGCTGCTCCTTTGCAGGAACTGGCATCCAAACATGTGATGGCAGCAATGGTGGAGATAATTTGTCAGCATCAAGCCTCTGAAGCATCTGACATACCTTATAATCCCAAAGCTGTTAGAAAACACTGATGACTAATACTAGGTCACAAGGCATGGAAAATGGTGCTGCTGTCACTTCCAACTTGACAGGAACACAGCAGGATGTAGATCTATCACACTTCCTTCTAATTGAGAAGAGTTCCCGGCATGCTGAATTGCAATGTAAGTTACCCTATTTTGTACATACTGTTCCAATATTATTTCTAGCGTTTGTATATTTCATACAATCTCCTCTTTCAATCTTCACATTTGAAACTACGTCGGATATGGGGTTAACTGTTGTTAAAGCCTAGTTTTGATGTTGAGATAAGCTTGAAGTGAAAGAAAGATAGAAATGGAATCAAATCAAATGAATAGCAATCTTGGTTTACCTTTACTCAACAATTGTTCTCCTAGGTTACTGCTGTATTGAATTCCTTTCTTTTTCCTCCTTTTGTTTTAGTGCTATTTACATTTTTAATTGAATTCTAAAATCTAAAACTGCAAATTTTACTGAAATGACGAGAAAACAAAATGGCTGTGTCTTGTAGATATTCACTTACTTGCTGCTGGCTCATGAGTCATGACTTGGTTTCAGGATGGGATATGGCTACTTACATTGAGGCAATTGATTCCCAATTCTTCTTGCTAAAAGGTAGCATTTTGGACTTGTTAGTGAGTTCAACCGAAGTTTTGACCTGAAGTTTGCATTCTGAGTCTGATTCTCCTCCCTGTAACTTGTGGTTTAAGGTTCAACCTGAAGTCATCGTAGTAAATTCAATCAAAGATTTGAGCTGAAGTTATCCTATTAAGAATTGCTTTGAATCTCTATTGTTTATGATACATTCTATAATTAGGCTATTAGGCTGTATTTTAGTGATTTGGTTTTGATTAACTTATTTAGATTATTGTAAAATAATTTTTTTAATAGAAATTTGTGTAACAATTGTCATAGAGTTTAATGAGTTTTGCATTAAAATCTACTCCCACAATTTCATTTTAATTGACACATTTACGTGACTTATTGATCTTTCTGACTTCCACCACACGCTTTTATATTTGTTAGCCAAAAATTGGTAGAAAAAAGGCCAAAATGGCATATATAAAATGTGATAATTGTCTGTCAAAATCTGGTTGAAAACAGGTAGAAATTCTGGTTTATAAACCTGGAAAAAATGTGGTTTAAAACAAAAGCTTCAAAAATTTTCGTATACCTTAGACAGCGCTTTTGTAAAAAGCGCTGTCTAAGGGGGGGGGGGGCTTAGACAGCGCTTTTTGAAAAGCGCTGTCTAAGGTATACCTAAAAAAATTAAAATAGGAAGGTCTTAGAAAGCGCTTTTGGCCAAAGCGCTGTTTAAGGGGGTGGGGCTTAGACAGCGCTTTTCAAAAGCGCTGTCTAAGGTATACCTAAAAAATTTAAAATAAGAGGGTCTTATAAAGCGCTTTTGGCCAAAGCGCTGTCTAAGGGGGGGGCTTAGACAGCGCTTTTAAGATTTAAAAAAGCGCTGTCTAAGGCTAAAAAAAGCGCTGTCTAAGGTCTTGTTTGTTGTAGTGATAAATGATTTTTTTTAAGGTGACCTCTCTTTGTTGTCCCCAGCAGAGTCGCCAGTTCTGTCATACGGTGAACTGACTTTAATGTGTTTTTAATCGCAATGTCGCGGTTAGCAAGAGTCGCCACCGACTTTTCTTTTATCCAATAAGGAAAGGTGGAAAAGAACAGGAAATACCTTAATTTAGATTCTTAGGTTCGGGAGGTACATTATACAAAGGGAAGGTATTAGCACCCTTTGTATCCATGGTTATCCATGGGCTCTTAATTGCTCAATCATTTATGTTCTTTTAGTTTGAAAAAAAGTGGTTGAGAAATGTGTAGGAAATGTTTTGAAAAAGGAGAATTTAACTTTGTAATGATTCTTGAATGAATGTATACAAAGTGGTTATCTCGTTTAGTTTTGAAAATAGTTTAGAAAAATATAATTCGGCAATGATTCCAGTGCGAATGTATGCCAAGTGGTGATTTTCTAATGGAGGTTTTGAAAAGGTGTAAGGTGTGAAAAGTAGTTTTAAATTATGAATAAGCAATTAAGAGTTATACCTATCCGAGGTCTTTCCGGGCATTTCCTATCCTTATGAGGGTAAAACTGTCCTTACTATTGAGAAGTAAGTAGTTTTATCCTTTGGATGTAAAAGGGTCATCGTAGGGTCATCGATAGGTCATTGAAGGCAACAGTTGTAAGGATACCTTAGCATTCGAAGGGACGATCATCATTTAACCGTAGGCTACATCGAAGGGTCATCGAGGGACAAAATCATATATTCGAAGGCAACATCCGAGGGACTATGATTTATTTTATGATGATTTAATCGAAGGGTCTTGGCTAAGTATATCCCCACATTCGCGGGACATGACCGTTATACCGTAATACCGTAGGGCAACAAAGAGAGGACCAAAATCACATGTTGAAAGGTCATATTTTAAAGTCAATTAGGTGATTAGGAGGAATCTCCACATTAAGATCAATACATTAAAATTAATACATTAAAATTAATACATTAAAGTTAACTAAGCAATTTAGGGTGGATCTTCATAAGGGTATCCCACAAATAAAGTGGAAGGCCTAAACGGCGATCTTTTCCTGGGGCATATGAACCTTCGCAAAATTCAGCAAACGGGTTAGCATACCAAATCAGGGTGCAATCGAGGATTACACCGCAAAAGAAATACAACAGCAAAAATGTCATGCAAAATAATGTATGATGATAAGGGAACAGATCAGAGAAGCATAGCACAGAACAAACGAAATATAAGCTACTGTCCCGTTTGCCTCTGCCTCGCCTAGCGAAGGCCTAGCGAATATTCGCTACAGGCTCGCTTAGCGATGTGCTAGCGAGCGACTGCGGGATGTGAATTTCAGAACAGTATAATCTCAGCATGCGGCAAGTCTTATGGTATTCAATTACAGAAATAATATGGTCAAACATTCAGGATAGGCTGGCATACTTAAATTCACATGCCAAACCTCGAATATGTTTATGAATTCAATTATGATATCACATGCAAGTTAAGAACATAAAGCGATATCGCATGCAAATTAAAAAAATGAAGCGATAATAGTAATGCAAACCTGTTTACAATCGAATTGCAACCTTGAGTTGGCGAGCCGGATTGAGTTGGACGGAGGTAGCTTTGCGGTCGCCGGCTTTTCCTTCAGGGTTTTCCGTCTGTGAGCGCTAGGGTTGGCTTGCTAGGGTTCTCCTTTCGTCCCTTTTTCGTTCTCCTTTTCATTACTGAAGTGCTGGTATTTATAATGCTCTTTTTCATGACCTAATGGGCTCAGAATGAAGCCCGAAAATTACTGTTGTCTGTCGGCTTCGCTAGACGAGCTGGTAGCGAACGTGTAGCGAATGTTCGCTAGGCGAGCGTGTAGCGAACGTAACGTTCGTTAGGCGAGCGTGTAGCGAACAGGCCAGTTTGGGCCATTTTCTGGATTGGGCCATTCGTGAGCTGGGCCTTCGTTCCTTTGAGATCAGTGTCATAAAAATGATTCGGAATGCCTTGAAAAATGTCTTGAAATATTAATGGGCAAATTTTGGGGTATGACACGCTTAAAGTTTAAATTTTTCTTTTGTGGGATGAAGATAGATAAAATTTTAATTTCAAAGCATTGAGAGCCGCCGAGAGGATGATGAGTAGTTGAGAGAATGAAATCATGACTTCCAAAAGGATGTTGAGCGGTTGAGCAAATAAAATTGTAACTGTCAAGAGAATGATGGTCGGTTGAGAGAATGAAACCAAGAAATTATGTAGCGGTTAATTGATCTCAAATGTACATGAAGGTTGGTTTTATTATATGGTGATGAGTAGAAAAATAAAATATAAAAACAGTTTTCTCTGTAATGATAAATTTATAAAGACAAAGAAGAAGTTAAAAGGTAATTTTGTCATAAAGGATAATTTTGTCATAAAACAGTTTTCTCTGTAATAATAAATTTATAAATCCAAACAGGAAGTTAAAGGAAGTTAAACGGTAATTTTTTCATTTAAGGATACATATCACATTCATTCGTTAATCATACACTAACACAACACACAAAACAAAATTCATCTTTCTTCCTTTATTTTTTTCTTATTTTATTTTTATTATTCATTTCCAAACCCTAATTTTAATTTTCCCATTTTTTATCCAATTTTCCATTATTGTATTGGATCTAGGTGCTCCCTCACTTCCTCCTTATATAAGAGTTTCCATTTCACTTTAAATCCGAATAAATTTTTGGTCCGCTTTTTTTAATATTCACACGTGTCAAAATATAAACGTGTATTTTTTGTTTAATTTTGATTTTAATATAAACTGTTTTTGTCAAAAACTTTGTGATATGATTTATCTCCTCTCTCTCTCTCTCTCTCTCTCTCTCTCTCTCTCTCTCTCTCTCTTTCTCTCTCTCTATCTCTCTCTCTCTCTCTCTCTCTCTCTCTCTCTCTTCCTTTACAATTTAAGAACATTAATAAAAAAATTATATAACAGTACAAATATATTAAATTTCATAGATATTTTTTTTGTGATTAAATTAAATAGACATACTATCATTTTAATTTTCTGATCTATTAATTAAATGTTGATTCACATTGATTGATGCTATAAGGATGCATTAATGGATACATTGCATATACTAAAATATGCATTTCAATTCAAGTAGGCCTAACATTATTTTTGACTTTTCCATTTGATTTCATTGAAATGATTTTTACACTATAATTGAAAATATTGAAAAATAAATATATGAAAAATGCAACCAAAGTTGGGGAAAAAATCTAAATTAAGTTGAAATATTAAAAAGAAAAAAGAAAAGATAGAAAGTGACAACCCTACAATTCTTTAGTCATTATCTAGAAAGTATTCTCTTATCAAAAGTTTACAACACAACAACAATAACATTTTTACTTCACTTTTGATTTTCCAAATGAAAAAATTGTCCTTTTATATGGAGAAAGGAAAGTAATATAAAACAAAACTCCAAAATTTTATTGAAACCTCACTCTGTTGTAACTTGTATTGTGGTTCCTAAAATACACTTATATCACCATCAAACATAAAGCTACACCAAAATGCTTAAACTATAACTATATATATACTTTCACCAAACTCATTAAAAACTCTATATTTAGTATTTACCATCAGAAAAGAAAAACTAAACAAATAAAAGAGTTTGATTCAATAGCAGGTAAACGAAATATTCATATTTATAGCATTATGTTCACAACTAAATGTTAATCTTTACTGTCAAGAATAAAAAAGTTAATATAGATTTGGAAAAAAAATGTAATATGTGTAATTGCAAGAGAAAATATTGTGTTTAAGTTGAATAGAGAGACAAAATTTGAAATATTTCAATTCAAGTTAGATGCTGTTTAGAAAATGGGAAGTGAGAAACACTCCAAATTCATCTTTGGGTCCATATTGAACCTTTATGATTTTTGGAATGAGAGAATCTTTGTTATTAACAACATCTATATACCAAAGATAAATTTGATTATGAATAACACAGTTTGTAAAAATGTAAAGAAATAATCTCCCATATGCAAGCTCTGGAATAGAAAAACCATTATCAAAACAGAGGTTAAAAATATCCTTATTATTAAAAGAAGAAATATAATCAAAATACAAATGAAATAAAAGAGACTACAGAATATGTAAAAGAAAATCTCACTGTCACCATGAATGACATTTTCTGAGTCAGTAGTATATGCACCATGCTTTTGCGTTGGTGTTCATCTCCACCATGGGACAGACCTACAAAAACCTATATGTTTCTTGTCAAAGACTCGCCCTTCGATCACATATCATACCTTTGCAACCGACTCTCTATCACCTCACAAATTTCCCCATTAATAAGTTTAATGAATATATTATGGAAGAGAATGGTGAAAAAAAGTTATAATTGAATATGGATAAGGAGGAACCTTCATATGAAAGCGCTTAAAGTTTAAATTTTTCTTTTGTGGGATGAAGATAGATAAAATTTTAATTTCAAAGCATTGAGAGCCGCCGAGAGGATGATGAGTAGTTGAGAGAATGAAATCATGACTTCCAAAAGGATGATGAGCGGTTGAGCAAATAAAATTGTAACTGTCAAGAGAATGATGGTCGGTTGAGAGAATGAAACCAAGAAATTATGTAGCGGTTAATTGATCTCAAATGTACATGAAGGTTGGTTTTATTATATGGTGATGAGTAGAAAAATAAAATATAAAAACAGTTTTCTCTGTAATGATAAATTCATATAGACAAAGAGGAAGTTAAAAGGTAATTTTGTCATAAAGGATAATTTTGTCATAAAACAGTTTTCTCTGTAATAATAAATTTATAAATCCAAACAGGAAGTTAAAGGAAGTTAAAGGGTAATTTTTTCATTTAAGGATACATATCACATTCATTCGTTAATCATACACTAACACAACACACAAAACAAAATTTATCTTTCTTCCTTTATTTTTTTCTTATTTTTTTTTATTATTCATTTCCAAACCCTAATTTTAATTTTCCCATTTTTTATCCAATTTTCCATTATTTTTTTGGATCTAGGTGCTCCCACACTTCCTCCTTATATAAGAGTTTCCATTTCACTTTAAATCCGAATAAATTTTTTGTCCGCTTTTTTTAATATTCACACGTGTCAAAATATAAACGTGTATTTTTTGTTTAATTTTGATTTTAATATAAACTGTTTTTGTCAAAAACTTTGTGATATGATTTATCTCCTCTCTCTCTCTCTCTCTCTCTCTCTCTCTCTCTCTCTTCCTTCACAATTTAAGAACATGAATAAAAAAATTATATAACAGTACAAATATATTAAATTTCATAGATATTTTTTTTGTGATTAAATTAAATAGACATACTATCATTTTAGTTTTCTGATCTATTAATTAAATTTTGATTCACATTGATTGATGCTATAAGAATGCATTAATGGATACATTGCATATACTAAAATATGCATTTCAAAACAAGTAGGCCTAACATTATTTTTGACTTTTCCATTTGATTTCATTGAAATGATTTTTACACTATAATTGAAAATATTGAAAAATAAATATATGAAAACTGCAACCAAAGTTGGGGAAAAAATCTAAATTAAGTTGAAATATTAAAAAGAAAAAAGAAAAGATAGAAAGTGACAACCCTACAATTCTTTAGTCATTATCTAGAAAGTATTCTCTTATCAAAAGTTTACAACACAACAACAATAACATTTTTACTTCACTTTTGATTTTCCAAATGAAAAAGTTGTCCTTTTATATGGAGAAAGGAAAGTAATATAAAACCAAACTCCAAAATTTTATTGAAACCTCACTCTGTTGTAACTTGTATTGTGGTTCCTAAAATACACTTATATCACCATCAAACATAAAGCTACACCAAAATGCTTAAACTATAACTATATATATATACTTTCACCAAACTCATTAAAAACTCTATATTTAGTATTTACCATCAGAAAAGAAAAACTAAACAAATAAAAGAGTTTGATTCAATAGCAGGTAAACGAAATATTCATATTTATAGCATTATGTTCACAACTAAATGTTAATCTTTACTGTCAAGAATAAAAAAGTTAATATAGATTTGGAAAAAAAATGTAATATGTGTAATTGCAAGAGAAAATATTGTGTTTAAGTTGAATAGAGAGACAAAATTTGACATATTTCAATTCAAGTTAGATGCTGTTTAGAAAATGGGAAGTGAGAAACACTCCAAATTCATCTTTGGGTCCATATTGAACCTTTATGATTTTTGGAATGAGAGAATCTTTGTTATTAACAACATCTATATACCAAAGATAAATTTGATTATGAATAACACAGTTTATAAAAATGTAAAGAAATAATCTCCCATATGCAAGCTCTGGAATAGAAAAACCATTATCAAAACAGAGGTTAAAAATATCCTTATTATTAAAAGAAGAAATATAATCAAAATACAAATGAAATAAAAGAGACTACAGAATATGTAAAAGAAAATCTCACTGTCACCATGAATGACATTTTCTGAGTCAGTAGTATATGCACCATGCTTTTGCGTTGGTGTTCATCTCCACCATGGGACAGACCTACAAAAACCTATATGTTTCTTGTCAAAGACTCGCCCTTCGATCACATATCATACCTTTGCAACCGACTCTCTATCACCTCACAAATTTCCCCATTAATAAGTTTAATGAATATATTATGGAAGAGAATGGTGAAAAAAAGTTATAATTGAATATGGATAAGGAGGAACCTTCATATGAAAGCGCTTAAAGTTTAAATTTTTCTTTTGTGGGATGAAGATAGATAAAATTTTAATTTCAAAGCATTGAGAGCCGCCGAGAGGATGATGAGTAGTTGAGAGAATGAAATCATGACTTCCAAAAGGATGATGAGCGGTTGAGCAAATAAAATTGTAACTGTCAAGAGAATGATGGTCGGTTGAGAGAATGAAACCAAGAAATTATGTAGCGGTTAATTGATCTCAAATGTACATGAAGGTTGGTTTTATTATATGGTGATGAGTAGAAAAATAAAATATAAAAACAGTTTTCTCTGTAATGATAAATTTATAAAGACAAAGAAGAAGTTAAAAGGTAATTTTGTCATAAAGGATAATTTTGTCATAAAACAGTTTTCTCTGTAATAATAAATTTATAAATCCAAACAGGAAGTTAAAGGAAGTTAAAGGGTAATTTTTTCATTTAAGGATACATATCACATTCATTCGTTAATCATACACTAACACAACACACAAAACAAAATTCATCTTTCTTCCTTTATTTTTTTCTTAATTTGTTTTATTATTCATTTCCAAACCCTAATTTTAATTTCCCCATTTTTTATCCAATTTTCCATTATTGTTTTGGATCTAGGTGCTCCCTCACTTCCTCCTTATATAAGAGTTTCCATTTCACTTTAAATCCGAATAAATTTTTTGTCCGCTTTTTTTAATATTCACACGTGTCAAAATATAAACGTGTATTTTTTGTTTAATTTTGATTTTAATATAAACTGTTTTTGTAAAAAACTTTGTGATATGATTTATCTCCTCTCTCTCTCTCTCTCTCTCTCTCTCTCTCTCTCGTTCACAATTTAAGAACATTAATAAAAAAATTATATAAAAGTATCAAATATATTAAATTTCATAGATATTTTTTATGTGATTAAATTAAATAGACATACTATCATTTTAATTTTCTGTTCTATTAATTAAATTTTGATTCCCATTGATTGATCTTTAAGGATGCATTAATGGATACATTGCATATACTAAAATATGCATTTCAATTCCAGTAGGCCTAACATTATTTTTGACTTTTCCATTTGATTTCATTGAAATGATTTTTACACTATAATTGAAAATATTGAAAAATAAATATATGAAAAATGCAACCAAAGTTGGGGAAAAAATCTAAATTAAGTTGAAATATTAAAAAGAAAAAAGAAAAGATAGAAAGTGACAACCCTACAATTCTTTAGTCATTATCTAGAAAGTATTATCTTATCAAAAGTTTACAAAACAACAACAATAACATTTTTTACTTCACTTTTGATTTTCCAAATGAAAAAATTGTCCTTTTATATGGAGAAAGGAAAGTAATATAAAACCAAACTCCAAAATTTTATTGAAACCTCACTCTGTTGTAACTTGTATTGTGGTTCCTAAAATACACTTATATCACCATCAAACATAAAGCTACACCAAAATGCTTAAACTATAACTATATATATACTTTCACCAAACTCATTAAAAACTCTATATTTAGTATTTACCATCAGAAAAGAAAAACCAAACAAATAAAAGAGTTTGATTCAATAGCAGGTAAACGAAATATTCATATTTATAGCATTATGTTCACAACTAAATGTTAATCTTTACTGTCAAGAATAAAAAAGTTAATATAGATTTGGAAAAAAAATGTATATGTGTAATTGCAAGAGAAAATATTGTGTTTAAGTTGAATAGAGAGACAAAATTTGACATATTTCAATTCAAGTTAGATGCTGTTTAGAAAATGGGAAGTGAGAAACACTCCAAATTCATCTTTGGGTCCATATTGAACCTTTATGATTTTTGGAATGAGAGAATCTTTGTTATTAACAACATCTATATACCAAAGATAAATTTGATTATGAATAACACAGTTTGTAAAAATGTAAAGAAATAATCTCCCATATGCAAGCTCTGGAATAGAAAAACCATTATCAAAACAGAGGTTAAAAATATCCTTATTATTAAAAGAAGAAATATAATCAAAATACAAATGAAATAAAAGAGACTACAGAATATGTAAAAGAAAATCTCACTGTCACCATGAATGACATTTTCTGAGTCAGTAGTATATGCACCATGCTTTTGCGTTGGTGTTCATCTCCACCATGGGACAGACCTACAAAAACCTATATGTTTCTTGTCAAAGACTCGCCCTTCGATCACATATCATACCTTTGCAACCGACTCTCTATCACCTCACAAATTTCCCCATTAATAAGTTTAATGAATATATTATGGAAGAGAATGGTGAAAAAAAGTTATAATTGAATATGGATAAGGAGGAACCTTCATATGAAAGCGCTTAAAGTTTAAATTTTTCTTTTGTGGGATGAAGATAGATAAAATTTTAATTTCAAAGCATTGAGAGCCGCCGAGAGGATGATGAGTAGTTGAGAGAATGAAATCATGACTTCCAAAAGGATGATGAGCGGTTGAGCAAATTAAAATTGTAACTGTCAAGAGAATGATGGTCGGTTGAGAGAATGAAACCAAGAAATTATGTAGCGGTTAATTGATCTCAAATGTACATGAAGGTTGGTTTTATTATATGGTGATGAGTAGAAAAATAAAATATAAAAACAGTTTTCTCTGTAATGATAAATTCATAAAGACAAAGAGGAAGTTAAAAGGTAATTTTGTCATAAAACAGTTTTCTCTGTAATGATAAATTTATAAATCCAAAGAGGAAGTTAGAGGAAGTTAAAGGGTAATTTTTTCATTTAAGGATACATATCACATTCATTCGTTAATCATACACTAACACAACACACAAAACAAAATTCATCTTTCTTCCTTTATTTTTTCTTAATTTTTTTTATTATTCATTTCCAAACCCTAATTTTAATTTCCCCATTTTTTATCCAATTTTCCATTATTGTTTTGGATCTAGGTGCTCCCTCACTTCCTCCTTATATAAGAGTTTCCATTTCACTTTAAATCCGAATAAATTTTTTGTCCGCTTTTTTTAATATTCACACGTGTCAAAATATAAACGTGTATTTTTTGTTTAATTTTGATTTTAATATAAACTGTTTTTGTAAAAAACTTTGTGATATGATTTATCTCCTCTCTCTCTCTCTCTCTCTCTCTCTCTCTCTTCGTTCACAATTTAAGAACATTAATAAAAAAATTATATAAAAGTATCAAATATATTAAATTTCATAGATATTTTTTATGTGATTAAATTAAATAGACATACTATCATTTTAATTTTCTGTTCTATTAATTAAATTTTGATTCACATTGATTGATCTTATAAGGATGCATTAATGGATACATTGCATATACTAAAATATGCATTTCAATTCCAGTAGGCCTAACATTATTTTGACTTTTCCATTTGATTTCATTGAAATGATTTTTACACTATAATTGAAAATATTGAAAAATAAATATATGAAAAATGCAACCAAAGTTGGGGAAAAAATCTAAATTAAGTTGAAATATTAAAAAGAAAAAAGAAAAGATAGAAAGTGACAACCCTACAATTCTTTAGTCATTATCTAGAAAGTATTCTCTTATCAAAAGTTTACAACACAACAACAATAACGTTTTTACTTCACTTTTGATTTTCCAAATGAGAAAATTGTCCTTTTATATGGAGAAAGGAAAGTAATATAAAACCAAACTCCAAAATTTTATTGAAACCTCACTCTGTTGTAACTTGTATTGTGGTTCCTAAAATACACTTATATCACCATCAAACATAAAGCTACACCAAAATGCTTAAACTATAACTATATATATACTTTCACCAAACTCATTAAAAACTCTATATTTAGTATTTACCATCAGAAAAGAAAAACTAAACAAATAAAAGAGTTTGATTCAATAGCAGGTAAACGAAATATTCATATTTATAGCATTATGTTCACAACTAAATGTTAATCTTTACTGTCAAGAATAAAAAAGTTAATATAGATTTGGAAAAAAATGTAATATGTGTAATTGCAAGAGAAAATATTGTGTTTAAGTTGAATAGAGAGACAAAATTTGACATATTTCAATTCAAGTTAGATGCTGTTTAGAAAATGGGAAGTGAGAAACACTCCAAATTCATCTTTGGGTCCATATTGAACCTTTATGATTTTTGGAATGAGAGAATCTTTGTTATTAACAATCTATATACCAAAGATAAATTTGATTATGAATAACACAGTTTGTAAAAATGTAAAGAAATAATCTCCCATATGCAAGCTCCGGAATAGAAAAACCATTATCAAAACAGAGGTTAAAAATATCTTATTATTAAAAGAAGAAATATAATCAAAATACAAATGAAATAAAAGAGACTACAGAATATGTAAAAGAAAATCTCACTGTCACCATGAATGACATTTTCTGAGTCAGTAGTATATGCACCATGCTTTTGCGTTGGTGTTCATCTCCACCATGGGACAGACCTACAAAAACCTATATGTTTCTTGTCAAAGACTCGCCCTTCGATCGCATATCATACCTTTGCAACCGACTCTCTATCACCTCACAAATTTCCCCATTAATAAGTTTAATGAATATATTATGGAAGAGAATGGTGAAAAAAAGTTATAATTGAATATGGATAAGGAGGAACCTTCATATGAAAGCTCTTAAAGTTTAAATTTTTCTTTTGTGGGATGAAGATAGATAAATTTTAATTTCAAAGCATTGAGAGCCGCCGAGAGGATGATGAGTAGTTGAGAGAATGAAATCATGACTTCCAAAAGGATGATGAGCGGTTGAGCAAATAAAATTGTAACTGTCAAGAGAATGATGGTCGGTTGAGAGAATGAAACCAAGAAATTATGTAGCGGTTAATTGATCTCAAATGTACATGAAGGTTGGTTTTATTATATGGTGATGAGTAGAAAAATAAAATATAAAACAGTTTTCTCTGTAATGATAAATTTATAAAGACAAAGAGGAAGTTAAAAGGTAATTTTGTCATAAAACAGTTTTCTCTGTAATGATAAATTTATAAATCCAAAGAGGAAGTTAAAGGAAGTTAAAGGGTAATTTTTTCATTTAAGGATACATATCACATTCATTCGTTAATCATACACTAACACAACACACAAAACAAAATTCATCTTTCTTCCTTTATTTTTTTCTTAATTTTTTTTATTATTCATTTCCAAACCCTAATTTTAATTTCCCCATTTTTTATCCAATTTTCCATTATTGTTTTGGATCTAGGTGCTCCCTCACTTCCTCCTTATATAAGAGTTTCCATTTCACTTTAAATCCGAATAAATTTTTTGTCCGCTTTTTTTAATATTCACACGTGTCAAAATATAAACGTGTATTTTTTGTTTAATTTTGATTTTAATATAAACTGTTTTTGTAAAAAACTTTGTGATATGATTTATCTCCTCTCTCTCTCTCTCTCTCTCTCTCTCTCTCTCTCTTCCTTCACAATTTAAGAACATTAATAAAAAAATTATATAAAAGTATCAAATATATTAAATTTCATAGATATTTTTTATGTGATTAAATTAAATAGACATACTATCATTTTAATTTTCTGTTCTATTAATTAAATTTTGATTCACATTGATTGATCTTTAAGGATGCATTAATGGATACATTGCATATACTAAAATATGCATTTCAATTCCAGTAGGCCTAACATTATTTTTGACTTTTCCATTTGATTTCATTGAAATGATTTTTACACTATAATTGAAAATATTGAAAAATAAATATATGAAAAATGCAACCAAAGTTGGGGAAAAATCTAAATTAAGTTGAAATATTAAAAAGAAAAAAGAAAAGATAGAAAGTGACAACCCTACAATTCTTTAGTCATTATCTAGAAAGTATTCTCTTATCAAAAGTTTACAACACAACAACAATAACGTTTTACTTCACTTTTGATTTTCCAAATGAGAAAATTGTCCTTTTATATGGAGAAAGGAAAGTAATATAAAACCAAACTCCAAAATTTTATTGAAACCTCACTCTGTTGTAACTTGTATTGTGGTTCCTAAAATACACTTATATCACCATCAAACATAAAGCTACACCAAAATGCTTAAACTATAACTATATATATACTTTCACCAAACTCATTAAAAACTCTATATTTAGTATTTACCATCAGAAAAGAAAAACTAAACAAATAAAAGAGTTTGATTCAATAGCAGGTAAACGAAATATTCATATTTATAGCATTATGTTCACAACTAAATGTTAATCTTTACTGTCAAGAATAAAAAAGTTAATATAGATTTGGAAAAAAATGTAATATGTGTAATTGCAAGAGAAAATATTGTGTTTAAGTTGAATAGAGAGACAAAATTTGACATATTTCAATTCAAGTTAGATGCTGTTTAGAAAATGGGAAGTGAGAAACACTCCAAATTCATCTTTGGGTCCATATTGAACCTTTATGATTTTTGGAATGAGAGAATCTTTGTTATTAACAACATCTATATACCAAAGATAAATTTGATTATGAATAACACAGTTTGTAAAAATGTAAAGAAATAATCTCCCATATGCAAGCTCCGGAATAGAAAAACCATTATCAAAACAGAGGTTAAAAATATTCTTATTATTAAAAGAAGAAATATAATCAAAATACAAATGAAATAAAAGAGACTACAGAATATGTAAAAGAAAATCTCACTGTCACCATGAATGACATTTTCTGAGTCAGTAGTATATGCACCATGCTTTTGCGTTGGTGTTCATCTCCACCATGGGACAGGCCTACAAAAACCTATATGTTTCTTGTCAAAGACTCGCCCTTCGATCGCATATCATACCTTTGCAACCGACTCTCTATCACCTCACAAATTTCCCCATTAATAAGTTTAATGAATATATTATGGAAGAGAATGGTGAAAAAAAGTTATAATTGAATATGGATAAGGAGGAACCTTCATATGAAAGCTCTTAAAGTTTAAATTTTTCTTTTGTGGGATGAAGATAGATAAAATTTTAATTTCAAAGCATTGAGAGCCGCCGAGAGGATGATGAGTAGTTGAGAGAATGAAATCATGACTTCCAAAAGGATGATGAGCGGTTGAGCAAATAAAATTGTAACTGTCAAGAGAATGATGGTCGGTTGAGAGAATGAAACCAAGAAATTATGTAGCGGTTAATTGATCTCAAATGTACATGAAGGTTGGTTTTATTATATGGTGATGAGTAGAAAAATAAAATATAAAAACAGTTTTCTCTGTAATGATAAATTTATAAAGACAAAGAGGAAGTTAAAAGGTAATTTTGTCATAAAACAGTTTTCTCTGTAATGATAAATTTATAAATCCAAAGAGGAAGTTAAAGGAAGTTAAAGGGTAATTTTTTCATTTAAGGATACATATCACATTCATTCGTTAATCATACACTAACACAACACACAAAACAAAATTCATCTTTCTTCCTTTATTTTTTTCTTAATTTTTTTTATTATTCATTTCCAAACCCTAATTTTAATTTCCCCATTTTTTATCCAATTTTCCATTATTGTTTTGGATCTAGGTGCTCCCTCACTTCCTCCTTATATAAGAGTTTCCATTTCACTTTAAATCCGAATAAATTTTTTGTCCGCTTTTTTTAATATTCACACGTGTCAAAATATAAACGTGTATTTTTGTTTAATTTTGATTTTAATATAAACTGTTTTTGTAAAAAACTTTGTGATATGATTTATCTCCTCTCTCTCTCTCTCTCTCTCTCTCTCTCTCTCTCTCTTCCTTCAATTTAAGAACATTAATAAAAAATTATATAAAAGTATCAAATATATTAAATTTCATAGATATTTTTTATGTGATTAAATTAAATAGACATACTATCATTTTAATTTTCTGTTCTATTAATTAAATTTTGATTCACATTGATTGATCTTTAAGGATGCATTAATGGATACATTGCATATACTAAAATATGCATTTCAATTCCAGTAGGCCTAACATTATTTTTGACTTTTCCATTTGATTTCATTGAAATGATTTTTACACTATAATTGAAAATATTGAAAAATAAATATATGAAAAATGCAACCAAAGTTGGGGAAAAAATCTAAATTAAGTTGAAATATTAAAAGAAAAAAGAAAAGATAGAAAGTGACAACCCTACAATTCTTTAGTCATTATCTAGAAAGTATTCTCTTATCAAAAGTTTACAAACAACAACAATAACGTTGTTACTTCACTTTTGATTTTCCAAATGAGAAAATTGTCCTTTTATATGGAGAAAGGAAAGTAATATAAAACCAAACTCCAAAATTTTATTGAAACCTCACTCTGTTGTAACTTGTATTGTGGTTCCTAAAATACACTTATATCACCATCAAACATAAAGCTACACCAAAATGCTTAAACTATAACTATATATATACTTTCACCAAACTCATTAAAAACTCTATATTTAGTATTTACCATCAGAAAAGAAAAACTAAACAAATAAAAGAGTTTGATTCAATAGCAGGTAAACGAAATATTCATATTTATAGCATTATGTTCACAACTAAATGTTAATCTTTACTGTCAAGAATAAAAAAGTTAATATAGATTTGGAAAAAAATGTAATATGTGTAATTGCAAGAGAAAATATTGTGTTTAAGTTGAATAGAGAGACAAAATTTGACATATTTCAATTCAAGTTAGATGCTGTTTAGAAAATGGGAAGTGAGAAACACTCCAAATTCATCTTTGGGTCCATATTGAACCTTTATGATTTTTGGAATGAGAGAATCTTTGTTATTAACAACATCTATATACCAAAGATAAATTTGATTATGAATAACACAGTTTGTAAAAATGTAAAGAAATAATCTCCCATATGCAAGCTCCGGAATAGAAAAACCATTATCAAAACAGAGGTTAAAAATATTCTTATTATTAAAAGAAGAAATATAATCAAAATACAAATGAAATAAAAGAGACTACAGAATATGTAAAAGAAAATCTCACTGTCACCATGAATGACATTTTCTGAGTCAGTAGTATATGCACCATGCTTTTGCGTTGGTGTTCATCTCCACCATGGGACAGGCCTACAAAAACCTATATGTTTCTTGTCAAAGACTCGCCCTTCGATCGCATATCATACCTTTGCAACCGACTCTCTATCACCTCACAAATTTCCCCATTAATAAGTTTAATGAATATATTATGGAAGAGAATGGTGAAAAAAAGTTATAATTGAATATGGATAAGGAGGAACCTTCATATGAAAGCTCTTAAAGTTTAAATTTTTCTTTTGTGGGATGAAGATAGATAAAATTTTAATTTCAAAGCATTGAGAGCCGCCGAGAGGATGATGAGTAGTTGAGAGAATGAAATCATGACTTCCAAAAGGATGATGAGCGGTTGAGCAAATAAAATTGTAACTGTCAAGAGAATGATGGTCGGTTGAGAGAATGAAACCAAGAAATTATGTAGCGGTTAATTGATCTCAAATGTACATGAAGGTTGGTTTTATTATATGGTGATGAGTAGAAAAATAAAATATAAAAACAGTTTTCTCTGTAATGATAAATTTATAAAGACAAAGAGGAAGTTAAAAGGTAATTTTGTCATAAAGGATAATTTTGTCATAAAACAGTTTTCTCTGTAATGATAAATTTATAAATCCAAACAGGAAGTTAAAGGAAGTTAAAGGGTAATTTTTTCATTTAAGGATACATATCACATTCATTCGTTAATCATACACTAACACACACACAAAAAACAAAATCATCTTTCTTCCTTTATTTTTTTCTTATTTTTTTTTATTATTCATTTCCAAACCCTAATTTTAATTTTCCCATTTTTTATCCAATTTTCCATTATTTTTGGATCTAGGTGCTCCCTCACTTCCTCCTTATATAAGAGTTTCCATTTCACTTTAAATCCGAATAAATTTTTGTCCGCTTTTTTAATATTCACACGTGTCAAAATATAAACGTGTATTTTTTGTTTAATTTTGATTTTAATATAAAAGTTTTTGTAAAAAACTTTGTGATATGATTTATCTCCTCTCTCTCTCTCTCTCTCTCTCTCTCTCTCTCTCTTCTTCACAATTTAAGAACATTAATAAAAAAAATTATATAAAAGTACAAATATATTAAATTTCATAGATATTTTTTGTGATTAAATTAAATAGACATACTATCATTTTAATTTTCTGTTCTATTAATTAAATTTGATTCACATTGATTGATGTTATAAGGATGCATTAATGGATACATTGCATATACTAAAATATGCATTTCAATTCCAGTAGGCCTAACATTATTTTTGACTTTTCCATTTGATTTCATTGAAATGATTTTTACACTATAATTGAAAATATTGAAAAAAATATATGAAAAATGCAACCAAAGTTGGGGAAAAAATCTAAATTAAGTTGAAATATTATAAAGAAAAAAGAAAAGATAGAAAGTGACAACCCTACAATTCTTTAGTCATTATCTAGAAAGTATCTTATCAAAAGTTTACAACACAACAACAATAACGTTTTTACTTCACTTTTGATTTTCCAATGAGAAAATTGTCCTTTTATATGGAGAAAGGAAAGTAATATAAAACCAAACTCCAAATTTTATTGAAACCTCACTCTGTTGTAACTTGTATTGTGGTTCCTAAAAATACAACATAAAGCTACACCAAACTCATTTAAAAACTCCTATATATTAGTATTTACCATCAGAAAAGAAAAACTAAACAAATAAAAGAGTTTGATTCAATAGCAGGTAAACGAAATATTCATATTTATAGCATTATGTTCACAACTAAATGTTAATCTTTACTGTCAAGAATAAAAAAGTTAATATAGATTGGAAAAAAAAATTATATGTGTAATTGCAAGAGAAAATATTGTGTTTAAGTTGAATAGAGAGACAAAATTTGACATATTTCAATTCAAGTTAGATGCTGTTTAGAAAATGGGAAGTGAGAAACACTCCAAATTCATCTTTGGGTCCATATTGAACCTTTATGATTTTTGGAATGAGAGAATCTTTGTTATTAACAACATCTATATACCAAAGATAAATTTGATTATGAATAACACAGTTTGTAAAAATGTAAAGAAATAATCTCCCATATGCAAGCTCCGGAATAGAAAAACCATTATCAAAACAGAGGTTAAAAATATTCTTATTATTAAAAGAAGAAGAAATATAATCAAAATACAAATGAAATAAAAGAGACTACAGAATATGTAAAAGAAAATCTCACTGTCACCATGAATGACATTTTCTGAGTCAGTAGTATATGCACCATGCTTTTGCGTTGGTGTTCATCTCCACCATGGGACAGGCCTACAAAAACCTATATGTTTCTTGTCAAAGACTCGCCCTTCGATCGCATATCATACCTTTGCAACCGACTCTCTATCACCTCACAAATTTCCCCATTAATAAGTTTAATGAATATATTATGGAAGAGAATGGTGAAAAAAAGTTATAATTGAATATGGATAAGGAGGAACCTTCATATGAAAGCTCTTAAAGTTTAAATTTTTCTTTTGTGGGATGAAGATAGATAAAATTTTAATTTCAAAGCATTGAGAGCCGCCGAGAGGATGATGAGTAGTTGAGAGAATGAAATCATGACTTCCAAAAGGATGATGAGCGGTTGAGCAAATAAAATTGTAACTGTCAAGAGAATGATGGTCGGTTGAGAGAATGAAACCAAGAAATTATGTAGCGGTTAATTGATCTCAAATGTACATGAAGGTTGGTTTTATTATATGGTGATGAGTAGAAAAATAAAATATAAAAAACAGTTTCTCTGTAATGATAAATTTATAAAGACAAAGAGGAAGTTAAAGGTATTTGTCATAAAGGATAATTTTGTCATAAAACAGTTTTCTCTGTAATGATAAATTTATAAATCCAAACAGGAAGTTAAAGGTAAAGGGTAATTTTTCATTTAAGGATACATATCACATTCATTCGTTAATCATACACTAACACAACACACAAAACAAAATTCATCTTTCTTCCATTATTTTTTTCTTTTTTTTTTTATTATTCATTTCCAAACCCTAATTTTAATTTTCCCATTTTTAATCCAATTTTCCATTATTGTTTTGGATCTAGGTGCTCCCTCACTTCCTCCTTATATAAGAGTTTCCATTTCACTTTAAATCCGAATAAATTTTTTGTCCGCTTTTTTTAATACTCACACGTGTCAAAATATAAACGTGTATTTTTTGTTTAATTTTGATTTTAGTATAAACTGTTTTTGTAAAAAACTTTGTGATATGATTTATCTCCTCTCTCTCTCTCTCTCTCTCTCTCTCTCTCTCTTCCTTCACAATTTAAGAACATTAATAAAAAAATTTATAAAAGTATCAAATATATTAAATTTCATAGATATTTTTTTGTGATTAAATTAAATAGACATACTATCATTTTAATTTCTGTTCTATTAATTAAATTTGATTCACATTGATTGATGTTATAAGGATGCATTAATGGATACATTGCATATACTAAAATATGCATTTCAATTCCAGTAGGCCTAACATTATTTTTGACTTTTCCATTGATTTCATTGAAATGATTTTTACACTATAATTGAAAATATTGAAAAAAAATATATGAAAATGCAACCAAAGTTGGGGAAAAAATCTAAATTAAGTTGAAATATTAAAAAAAAAAGAAAAGATAGAAGTGACAACCCTACAATTCTTTAGTCATTATCTAGAAAGTATTCTCTTATCAAAAGTTTACAACACAACAACAATACGTTTTTACTTCACTTTTGATTTTCCAAATGAGAAAATTGTCCTTTTATATGGAGAAAGGAAAGTAATATAAAACAAAACTCCAAAATTTTATTGAACCTCACTCTGTTGTAACTTGTATTGTGGTTCCTAAAAACACTTATATCACCATCAAACATAAAGCTACACCAAAATGCTTAAACTATAACTATATATACTTTCACCAAACTCATTAAAAACTCTATATTTAGTATTTACCATCAGAAAAGAAAAACTAAACAAATAAAGAGTTTGATTCAATAGCAGGTAAACGAAATATTCATATTTATAGCATTATGTTCACAACTAAATGTTAATCTTTACTGTCAAGAATAAAAAAGTTAATATAGATTTGGAAAAAAAATTTATATGTGTAATTGCAAGAGAAAATATTGTGTTTAAGTTGAATAGAGAGACAAATTGACATATTTCAATTCAAGTTAGATGCTGTTTAGAAAATGGGAAGTGAGAAACACTCCAAATTCATCTTTGGGTCCATATTGAACCTTTATTTTTTGGAATGAGAGAATCTTTGTTATAACAACATCTATATACCAAAGATAAATTTGATTATGAATAACACAGTTTGTAAAAATGTAAAGAAATAATCTCCCATATGCAAGCTCCGGAATAGAAAAACCATTATCAAAAAGAGGTTTAAAATATCTATTATAAAAGAAGAATATAATCAAAATACAAAATGAAATAAAAGAGACTACAGAATATGTAAAAGAAAATCTCATGTCACCATGAATGACATTTTGAGTCAGTAGTATATGCACCATGCTTTTGCGTTGGTGTTCATCTCACCATGGGACAGGCCTACAAAAACCTATATGTTTTTGTCAAAGACTCGCCCTTCGATCACACATCATACTTTGCAACCGACTCTCTATCACCTCACAAATTTCCCCATTA
>NW_026113004.1:0-47819 GCF_024323335.1 Lathyrus oleraceus
TCTTCTCTAAGATCTCCCCCGCTTGCTTTGACGATTCACAATCACAACCTTTTTCAAAGTTGTCACCATCAACACATTGATGGATCAAGAACAACGCTTTGAAATCTTTTTTCTTCTATTCCTTATGCACTTTTGTTGTACGTCCGTTGTATCTGAGACAAAAGGAGTAACCCCGTTCTTGATCACTTCAAGAACATCTTGGTGATCGATAACACCTTCATTCGTTTGACATTTATTATAATTCTTCGCATTCAAGTATGAGTAGGTTTTCATGGGACTATTTCATTTGAAACCGAATTCATGTTGCAACACCAGGTGTTTTTGTGGACCAGAACTAGGCTCTTGATGCCAAATGTTGGAACTTTGAACCTCAAGTAATTGAAGATACTTAGAAGGTTACATTTAATCAAGGAATATCCATTATTCCTTCTCATGATTAAACCATCACGGATCCCATCGGCCGCTAAAGTAGTGTCATCCGTGAACTTTACTTTGTTCTTCATGGCACAATTGATTTAAATAAACCAGTCCTTCCTCACCATCATATGAGTTGAATAACCCGAGTCTAAATACCATTCCTTTCTGCATTGAACTCCTTTCATACTCATCATAGCGTTTTCCTCCGCCGCATGTAACCAGTTAACCGTATCATTCAATTGGTCACAACTCAATTTTTGCAGAATTCCTTGAATTACGTTGATGTTGTCCTGCAACTTGCGTTAGCATTCTTCTTCCCTTGATCATGACCAAAAGTGTATTCTCTTCATCAAACTTTTGTCTTGCAACCTTGGCTTCATCCCTTGAGATTACTTCTTATTCGCATTGCACTCTCTTGCAAATGACCAAATCTTTTACACTTATGACACTTCTTCTTTCTCTTGTCTAACCTCTTCTTTTCACCTCTAAAGTTTCTTTGACCACCATTTTTGTTGTAGCTGCTCTCCCCCATTTGAAAAGTCAATTTCCTTTAATTTTAAGGCTTTCTTTCACCAAAAATCTAAAAATCCCTTTACTCTTCATGATCCATTTTCCTTTTGATATCTATCCTTCTCGTTAAAGCGGGCTTGAAAGCAGTCTCCACCTTTTCCATATTGAAATCTCTCTCATCCATCATTTGCTCATGAGCCTCAAGAGAGCTTTACATCTCCTATTTTCTCATTGTCACAAGATCCTTCGATTCCTCAATCTCCATAACTACATTGTCAAATATTGGTGTTAAGAACACAAAATTTTTGAGACAACATACTGCTCCGTAATAGTTTCTTGCGCATGCGCACCCGAGTGATTCTCGTTGTGAAATCGTCGATTGTCTCCTCTTCTTCCATTTGAATCAATTCGAGTTGACGCTTGTGAGTTTGTAACCTCATCACCTTTGTCTTATCAACCCATGTATAAGTCTTCTCTAAGATCTCCCCCGCTTGCTTTGACGATTCACAATCACAACCTTTTTCAAAGTTGTCACCATCAACACATTGATGGATCAAACAACGCTTTGAAATCTTTTTTTCTATTCCTTATGCACTTTTGTTGTACGTCCGTTGTATCTGAGACAAAAGGAGTAACCCCGTTCTTGATCACTTCAAGAACATCTTGGTGACCGAATAACACCTTCATTCGTTTGACAATTTATTATAATTCTTCGCATCAAGTATGAGTAGGTTTTCAGGGACTATTTCATTTGAAACCGAATTCATGTTGCACACCAGGTGTTTGTGGACCAGAACTAGGCTCTTGATGCCAAATGTTGGAACTTTGAACCTCAAGTAATTGGAAGATACTTAGAAGGTTACATTTAATCAAGGAATATCCATTATTCCTTCTCATGATTAAACCATCACGGATCCCATCGGCCGCTAAAGTAGTGTCATCCGTGAACTTTACTTTGTTCTTCATGGCACAATTGATTTAAATAAACCAGTCCTTCCTCACCATCATATGAGTTGAATAACCCGAGTCTAAATACCATTCCTTTCTGCATTGAACTCCTTTCATACTCATCATAGCGTTTTCCTCCGCATTTAGTACCAGTTACCGTATCATTCAATTGGTCACAACTCATTTTGCAGAATTCCTTGAATTACTGTTGATGTTGTCCTGCAACTTGCGTTAGCATTCTTCTTCTTCTTGATCATGACCAAAGTGTATTCTCTTCATCAAACTTTTGTCTTGCAACCTTGGCTTCATCCCCTTGAGATTACTTCTTATTCGCATTGCACTCTCTTGCAAAATGACCAAATCTTTTACACTTATGACACTTCTTCTTTCTCTTGTCTAACCTCTTCTTTTCACCTCTAAAGTTTCTTTGACCACCATTTTTGTGTGTAGCTGCTCTCCCCCATTTGAAAAGTCAATTTCCTTTAATTTTAAGGCTTTCTTCACACATCTAAATTCTTCACCAATTCCCTTACTCTTCATGATCCATTTTCCTTTTGATATCTATCCTTTCGTTAAAGCGGGCTTGAAAAGCAGTCTCCACCTTTTCCATATTGAAATCTCTCTCATCCATCATTTGCTCATGAGCCTCAAGAGAGCTTTACATCTCCTATTTTCTCATTGTCACAAGATCCTTCGATTCCTCAATCTCCATAACTACATTGTCAAATATTGGTGTTAAAGAACACAAAATTTTGAGACAACATACTGCTCCGTAATAGTTTCTTCGCTTGCGCACCAACAACCGAGTGATTCTCGTTGTGAAATCGTCGATTGTCTCCTCTTCTTCCATTGAATCAATTCGAGTTGACGCTTGTGAGTTTGTAACCTCATCACCTTTGTCTTATCAACCCATGTATAAGTTCTCTAAGATCTCCCCCCTTGCTTTGACGATTCACAATCACAACCTTTTTCAAAGTTGTCACCATCAACACATTGATGGATCAAGAACAACGCTTTGAAATCTTTTTTCTTCTATTCCTTATGCACTTTTGTTGTACGTCCGTTGTATCTGAGACAAAAGGAGTAACCCCGTTCTTGATCACTTCAAGAACATCTTGGTGACCGAATAACACCTTCATTCGTTTGACAATTTATTATAATTCTTCGCATCAAGTATGAGTAGGTTTTCAGGGACTATTTCATTTGAAACCGAATTCATGTTGCACACCAGGTGTTTGTGGACCAGAACTAGGCTCTTGATGCCAAATGTTGGAACTTTGAACCTCAAGTAATTGGAAGATACTTAGAAGGTTACATTTAATCAAGGAATATCCATTATTCCTTCTCATGATTAAACCATCACGGATCCCATCGGCCGCTAAAGTAGTGTCATCCGTGAACTTTACTTTGTTCTTCATGGCACAATTGATTTAAATAAACCAGTCCTTCCTCACCATCATATGAGTTGAATAACCGAGTCTAAATACCATTCCTTTCTGCATTGAACTCCTTTCATACTCATCATAGCGTTTTCCTCCTCCGCATGTAACCAGTTAACCGTATCATTCAATTGGTCACAACTCAATTTTGCAGAATTCCTTGAATTACTGTTGATGTTGTCCTGCAACTTGCGTTAGCATTCTTCTTCCTTGATCATGACCAAAAGTGTATTCTCTTCATCAAACTTTTGTCTTGCAACCTTGGCTTCATCCCCTTGAGATTACTTCTTATTCGCATTGCACTCTCTTGCAAAATGACCAAATCTTTTACACTTATGACACTTCTTCTTTCTCTTGTCTAACCTCTTCTTTTCACCTCTAAAGTTTCTTTGACCACCATTTTTGTTGTAGCTGCTCTCTCCCCCATTTGAAAAGTCAATTTCCTTTAATTTTAAGGCTTTCTTTCACCAAAAATCTAAAAATTCCCTTTACTCTTCATGATCCATTTCCTTTTGATATCTATCCTTCTCGTTAAAGCGGGCTTGAAAAGCAGTCTCCACCTTTTCCATATTGAAATCTCTCTCATCCATCATTTGCTCATGAGCCTCAAGAGAGCTTTACATCTCCTATTTTCTCATTGTCACAAGATCCTTCGATTCCTCAATCTCCATAACTACATTGTCAAATATTGGTGTTAAAGAACACAAAATTTTTGAGACAACATACTGCTCCGTAATAGTTTCTTCGCATGCGCACCAACCGAGTGATTCTCGTTGTGAAATCGTCGATTGTGCGAAAAAAAAAAAAGAAAGAAAAAAAAAAAAAAAAGAAGAGAAGAAGAGAATCAAAAAAAAGAGAGAACAGAGTTCTCCTCTTCTTCCATTTGAATCAATTCGAGTTGACGCTTGTGAGTTTGTAACCTCATCACCTTTGTCTTATCAACCCATGTATAAGTCTTCTCTAAGATCTCCCCCGCTTGCTTTGACGATTCACAATCACAACCTTTTTCAAAGTTGTCACCATCAACACATTGATGGATCAAGAACAACGCTTTGAAATCTTTTTTCTTCTATTCCTTATGCACTTTTGTTGTACGTCCGTTGTATCTGAGACAAAAGGAGTAACCCCGTTCTTGATCACTTCAAGAACATCTTGGTGACCGAATAACACCTTCATTCGTTTGACAATTTATTATAATTCTTCGCATCAAGTATGAGTAGGTTTCAGGGACTATTTCATTTGAAACCGAATTCATGTTGCACACCAGGTGTTTGTGGACCAGAACTAGGCTCTTGATGCCAAATGTTGGAACTTTGAACCTCAAGTAATTGGAAGATACTTAGAAGGTTACATTTAATCAAGGAATATCCATTATTCCTTCTCATGATTAAACCATCACGGATCCCATCGGCCGCTAAAGTAGTGTCATCCGTGAACTTTACTTTGTTCTTCATGGCACAATTGATTTAAATAAACCAGTCCTTCCTCACCATCATATGAGTTGAATAACCCGAGTCTAAATACCATTCCTTTCTGCATTGAACTCCTTTCATACTCATCATAGCGTTTTCCTCCGCATGTAACCAGTTAACCGTATCATTCAATTGGTCACAACTCAATTTTGCAGAATTCCTTGAATTACTGTTGATGTTGTCCTGCAACTTGCGTTAGCATTCTTCTTCCTTGATCATGACCAAAAGTGTATTCTCTTCATCAAACTTTTGTCTTGCAACCTTGGCTTCATCCCCTTGAGATTACTTCTTATTCGCATTGCACTCTCTTGCAAAATGACCAAATCTTTTACACTTATGACACTTCTTCTTTCTCTTGTCTAACCTCTTCTTTTCACCTCTAAAGTTTCTTTGACCACCATTTTTGTTGTAGCTGCTCTCCCCCATTTGAAAAGTCAATTTCCTTTAATTTTAAGGCTTTCTTTCACCAAAAATCTAAAAATTCCCTTTACTCTTCATGATCCATTTTCCTTTTGATATCTATCCTTCTCGTTAAAGCGGGCTTGAAAAGCAGTCTCCACCTTTTCCATATTGAAATCTCTCTCATCCATCATTTGCTCATGAGCCTCAAGAGAGCTTTACATCTCCTATTTTCTCATTGTCACAAGATCCTTCGATTCCTCAATCTCCATAACTACATTGTCAAATATTGGTGTTAAAGAACACAAAATTTTTGAGACAACATACTGCTCGCTCCGTAATAGTTTCTTCGCATGCGCACCAACCGAGTGATTCTCGTTGTGAAATCGTCGATTGTCTCCTCTTCTTCCATTTGAATCAATTCGAGTTGACGCTTGTGAGTTTGTAACCTCATCACCTTTGTCTTATCAACCCATGTATAAGTCTTCTCTAAGATCTCCCCCGCTTGCTTTGACGATTCACAATCACAACCTTTTTCAAAGTTGTCACCATCAACACATTGATGGATCAAGAACAACGCTTTGAAATCTTTTTTCTTCTATTCCTTATGCACTTTTGTTGTACGTCCGTTGTATCTGAGACAAAAGGAGTAACCCCGTTCTTGATCACTTCAAGAACATCTTGGTGACCGAATAACACCTTCATTCGTTTGACAATTTATTATAATTCTTCGCATCAAGTATGAGTAGGTTTTCAGGGACTATTTCATTTGAAACCGAATTCATGTTGCACACCAGGTGTTTGTGGACCAGAACTAGGCTCTTGATGCCAAATGTTGGAACTTTGAACCTCAAGTAATTGGAAGATACTTAGAAGGTTACATTTAATCAAGGAATATCCATTATTCCTTCTCATGATTAAACCATCACGGATCCCATCGGCCGCTAAAGTAGTGTCATCCGTGAACTTTACTTTGTTCTTCATGGCACAATTGATTTAAATAAACCAGTCCTTCCTCACCATCATATGAGTTGAATAACCCGAGTCTAAATACCATTCCTTTCTGCATTGAACTCCTTTCATACTCATCATAGCGTTTTCCTCCGCATGTAACCAGTTAACCGTATCATTCAATTGGTCACAACTCAATTTTGCAGAATTCCTTGAATTACTGTTGATGTTGTCCTGCAACTTGCGTTAGCATTCTTCTTCCTTGATCATGACCAAAAGTGTATTCTCTTCATCAAACTTTTGTCTTGCAACCTTGGCTTCATCCCCTTGAGATTACTTCTTATTCGCATTGCACTCTCTTGCAAAATGACCAAATCTTTTACACTTATGACACTTCTTCTTTCTCTTGTCTAACCTCTTCTTTTCACCTCTAAAGTTTCTTTGACCACCATTTTTGTTGTAGCTGCTCTCCCCCATTTGAAAAGTCAATTTCCTTTAATTTTAAGGCTTTCTTTCACCAAAAATCTAAAAATTCCCTTTACTCTTCATGATCCATTTTCCTTTTGATATCTATCCTTCTCGTTAAAGCGGGCTTGAAAAGCAGTCTCCACCTTTTCCATATTGAAATCTCTCTCATCCATCATTTGCTCATGAGCCTCAAGAGAGCTTTACATCTCCTATTTTCTCATTGTCACAAGATCCTTCGATTCCTCAATCTCCATAACTACATTGTCAAATATTGGTGTTAAAGAACACAAAATTTTTGAGACAACATACTGCTCCGTAATAGTTTCTTCGCATGCGCACCAACCGAGTGATTCTCGTTGTGAAATCGTCGATTGTCTCCTCTTCTTCCATTTGAATCAATTCGAGTTGACGCTTGTGAGTTTGTAACCTCATCACCTTTGTCTTATCAACCCATGTATAAGTCTTCTCTAAGATCTCCCCCGCTTGCTTTGACGATTCACAATCACAACCTTTTTCAAAGTTGTCACCATCAACACATTGATGGATCAAGAACAACGCTTTGAAATCTTTTTTCTTCTATTCCTTATGCACTTTTGTTGTACGTCCGTTGTATCTGAGACAAAAGGAGTAACCCCGTTCTTGATCACTTCAAGAACATCTTGGTGACCGAATAACACCTTCATTCGTTTGACAATTTATTATAATTCTTCGCATCAAGTATGAGTAGGTTTTCAGGGACTATTTCATTTGAAACCGAATTCATGTTGCACACCAGGTGTTTGTGGACCAGAACTAGGCTCTTGATGCCAAATGTTGGAACTTTGAACCTCAAGTAATTGGAAGATACTTAGAAGGTTACATTTAATCAAGGAATATCCATTATTCCTTCTCATGATTAAACCATCACGGATCCCATCGGCCGCTAAAGTAGTGTCATCCGTGAACTTTACTTTGTTCTTCATGGCACAATTGATTTAAATAAACCAGTCCTTCCTCACCATCATATGAGTTGAATAACCCGAGTCTAAATACCATTCCTTTCTGCATTGAACTCCTTTCATACTCATCATAGCGTTTTCCTCCGCATGTAACCAGTTAACCGTATCATTCAATTGGTCACAACTCAATTTTGCAGAATTCCTTGAATTACTGTTGATGTTGTCCTGCAACTTGCGTTAGCATTCTTCTTCCTTGATCATGACCAAAAGTGTATTCTCTTCATCAAACTTTTGTCTTGCAACCTTGGCTTCATCCCCTTGAGATTACTTCTTATTCGCATTGCACTCTCTTGCAAAATGACCAAATCTTTTACACTTATGACACTTCTTCTTTCTCTTGTCTAACCTCTTCTTTTCACCTCTAAAGTTTCTTTGACCACCATTTTTGTTGTAGCTGCTCTCCCCCATTTGAAAAGTCAATTTCCTTTAATTTTAAGGCTTTCTTTCACCAAAAATCTAAAAATTCCCTTTACTCTTCATGATCCATTTTCCTTTTGATATCTATCCTTCTCGTTAAAGCGGGCTTGAAAGCAGTCTCCACCTTTTCCATATTGAAATCTCTCTCATCCATCATTTGCTCATGAGCCTCAAGAGAGCTTTACATCTCCTATTTTCTCATTGTCACAAGATCCTTCGATTCCTCAATCTCCATAACTACATTGTCAAATATTGGTGTTAAAGAACACAAAATTTTTGAGACAACATACTGCTCCGTAATAGTTTCTTCGCATGCGCACCAACCGAGTGATTCTCGTTGTGAAATCGTCGATTGTCTCCTCTTCTTCCATTTGAATCAATTCGAGTTGACGCTTGTGAGTTTGTAACCTCATCACCTTTGTCTTATCAACCCATGTATAAGTCTTCTCTAAGATCTCCCCCGCTTGCTTTGACGATTCACAATCACAACCTTTTTCAAAGTTGTCACCATCAACACATTGATGGATCAAGAACAACGCTTTGAAATCTTTTTTCTTCTATTCCTTATGCACTTTTGTTGTACGTCCGTTGTATCTGAGACAAAAGGAGTAACCCCGTTCTTGATCACTTCAAGAACATCTTGGTGACCGAATAACACCTTCATTCGTTTGACAATTTATTATAATTCTTCGCATCAAGTATGAGTAGGTTTTCAGGGACTATTTCATTTGAAACCGAATTCATGTTGCACACCAGGTGTTTGTGGACCAGAACTAGGCTCTTGATGCCAAATGTTGGAACTTTGAACCTCAAGTAATTGGAAGATACTTAGAAGGTTACATTTAATCAAGGAATATCCATTATTCCTTCTCATGATTAAACCATCACGGATCCCATCGGCCGCTAAAGTAGTGTCATCCGTGAACTTTACTTTGTTCTTCATGGCACAATTGATTTAAATAAACCAGTCCTTCCTCACCATCATATGAGTTGAATAACCCGAGTCTAAATACCATTCCTTTCTGCATTGAACTCCTTTCATACTCATCATAGCGTTTTCCTCCGCATGTAACCAGTTAACCGTATCATTCAATTGGTCACAACTCAATTTTGCAGAATTCCTTGAATTACTGTTGATGTTGTCCTGCAACTTGCGTTAGCATTCTTCTTCCTTGATCATGACCAAAAGTGTATTCTCTTCATCAAACTTTTGTCTTGCAACCTTGGCTTCATCCCCTTGAGATTACTTCTTATTCGCATTGCACTCTCTTGCAAAATGACCAAATCTTTTACACTTATGACACTTCTTCTTTCTCTTGTCTAACCTCTTCTTTTCACCTCTAAAGTTTCTTTGACCACCATTTTTGTTGTAGCTGCTCTCCCCCATTTGAAAAGTCAATTTCCTTTAATTTTAAGGCTTTCTTTCACCAAAAATCTAAAAATTCCCTTTACTCTTCATGATCCATTTTCCTTTTGATATCTATCCTTCTCGTTAAAGCGGGCTTGAAAAGCAGTCTCCACCTTTTCCATATTGAAATCTCTCTCATCCATCATTTGCTCATGAGCCTCAAGAGAGCTTTACATCTCCTATTTTCTCATTGTCACAAGATCCTTCGATTCCTCAATCTCCATAACTACATTGTCAAATATTGGTGTTAAAGAACACAAAATTTTTGAGACAACATACTGCTCCGTAATAGTTTCTTCGCATGCGCACCAACCGAGTGATTCTCGTTGTGAAATCGTCGATTGTCTCCTCTTCTTCCATTTGAATCAATTCGAGTTGACGCTTGTGAGTTTGTAACCTCATCACCTTTGTCTTATCAACCCATGTATAAGTCTTCTCTAAGATCTCCCCCGCTTGCTTTGACGATTCACAATCACAACCTTTTTCAAAGTTGTCACCATCAACACATTGATGGATCAAGAACAACGCTTTGAAATCTTTTTTCTTCTATTCCTTATGCACTTTTGTTGTACGTCCGTTGTATCTGAGACAAAAGGAGTAACCCCGTTCTTGATCACTTCAAGAACATCTTGGTGACCGAATAACACCTTCATTCGTTTGACAATTTATTATAATTCTTCGCATCAAGTATGAGTAGGTTTTCAGGGACTATTTCATTTGAAACCGAATTCATGTTGCACACCAGGTGTTTGTGGACCAGAACTAGGCTCTTGATGCCAAATGTTGGAACTTTGAACCTCAAGTAATTGGAAGATACTTAGAAGGTTACATTTAATCAAGGAATATCCATTATTCCTTCTCATGATTAAACCATCACGGATCCCATCGGCCGCTAAAGTAGTGTCATCCGTGAACTTTACTTTGTTCTTCATGGCACAATTGATTTAAATAAACCAGTCCTTCCTCACCATCATATGAGTTGAATAACCCGAGTCTAAATACCATTCCTTTCTGCATTGAACTCCTTTCATACTCATCATAGCGTTTTCCTCCGCATGTAACCAGTTAACCGTATCATTCAATTGGTCACAACTCAATTTTGCAGAATTCCTTGAATTACTGTTGATGTTGTCCTGCAACTTGCGTTAGCATTCTTCTTCCTTGATCATGACCAAAAGTGTATTCTCTTCATCAAACTTTTGTCTTGCAACCTTGGCTTCATCCCCTTGAGATTACTTCTTATTCGCATTGCACTCTCTTGCAAAATGACCAAATCTTTTACACTTATGACACTTCTTCTTTCTCTTGTCTAACCTCTTCTTTTCACCTCTAAAGTTTCTTTGACCACCATTTTTGTTGTAGCTGCTCTCCCCCATTTGAAAAGTCAATTTCCTTTAATTTTAAGGCTTTCTTTCACCAAAAATCTAAAAATTCCCTTTACTCTTCATGATCCATTTTCCTTTTGATATCTATCCTTCTCGTTAAAGCGGGCTTGAAAAGCAGTCTCCACCTTTTCCATATTGAAATCTCTCTCATCCATCATTTGCTCATGAGCCTCAAGAGAGCTTTACATCTCCTATTTTCTCATTGTCACAAGATCCTTCGATTCCTCAATCTCCATAACTACATTGTCAAATATTGGTGTTAAAGAACACAAAATTTTTGAGACAACATACTGCTCCGTAATAGTTTCTTCGCATGCGCACCAACCGAGTGATTCTCGTTGTGAAATCGTCGATTGTCTCCTCTTCTTCCATTTGAATCAATTCGAGTTGACGCTTGTGAGTTTGTAACCTCATCACCTTTGTCTTATCAACCCATGTATAAGTCTTCTCTAAGATCTCCCCCGCTTGCTTTGACGATTCACAATCACAACCTTTTTCAAAGTTGTCACCATCAACACATTGATGGATCAAGAACAACGCTTTGAAATCTTTTTTCTTCTATTCCTTATGCACTTTTGTTGTACGTCCGTTGTATCTGAGACAAAAGGAGTAACCCCGTTCTTGATCACTTCAAGAACATCTTGGTGACCGAATAACACCTTCATTCGTTTGACAATTTATTATAATTCTTCGCATCAAGTATGAGTAGGTTTTCAGGGACTATTTCATTTGAAACCGAATTCATGTTGCACACCAGGTGTTTGTGGACCAGAACTAGGCTCTTGATGCCAAATGTTGGAACTTTGAACCTCAAGTAATTGGAAGATACTTAGAAGGTTACATTTAATCAAGGAATATCCATTATTCCTTCTCATGATTAAACCATCACGGATCCCATCGGCCGCTAAAGTAGTGTCATCCGTGAACTTTACTTTGTTCTTCATGGCACAATTGATTTAAATAAACCAGTCCTTCCTCACCATCATATGAGTTGAATAACCCGAGTCTAAATACCATTCCTTTCTGCATTGAACTCCTTTCATACTCATCATAGCGTTTTCCTCCGCATGTAACCAGTTAACCGTATCATTCAATTGGTCACAACTCAATTTTGCAGAATTCCTTGAATTACTGTTGATGTTGTCCTGCAACTTGCGTTAGCATTCTTCTTCCTTGATCATGACCAAAAGTGTATTCTCTTCATCAAACTTTTGTCTTGCAACCTTGGCTTCATCCCCTTGAGATTACTTCTTATTCGCATTGCACTCTCTTGCAAAATGACCAAATCTTTTACACTTATGACACTTCTTCTTTCTCTTGTCTAACCTCTTCTTTTCACCTCTAAAGTTTCTTTGACCACCATTTTTGTTGTAGCTGCTCTCCCCCATTTGAAAAGTCAATTTCCTTTAATTTTAAGGCTTTCTTTCACCAAAAATCTAAAAATTCCCTTTACTCTTCATGATCCATTTTCCTTTTGATATCTATCCTTCTCGTTAAAGCGGGCTTGAAAAGCAGTCTCCACCTTTTCCATATTGAAATCTCTCTCATCCATCATTTGCTCATGAGCCTCAAGAGAGCTTTACATCTCCTATTTTCTCATTGTCACAAGATCCTTCGATTCCTCAATCTCCATAACTACATTGTCAAATATTGGTGTTAAAGAACACAAAATTTTTGAGACAACATACTGCTCCGTAATAGTTTCTTCGCATGCGCACCAACCGAGTGATTCTCGTTGTGAAATCGTCGATTGTCTCCTCTTCTTCCATTTGAATCAATTCGAGTTGACGCTTGTGAGTTTGTAACCTCATCACCTTTGTCTTATCAACCCATGTATAAGTCTTCTCTAAGATCTCCCCCGCTTGCTTTGACGATTCACAATCACAACCTTTTTCAAAGTTGTCACCATCAACACATTGATGGATCAAGAACAACGCTTTGAAATCTTTTTTCTTCTATTCCTTATGCACTTTTGTTGTACGTCCGTTGTATCTGAGACAAAAGGAGTAACCCCGTTCTTGATCACTTCAAGAACATCTTGGTGACCGAATAACACCTTCATTCGTTTGACAATTTATTATAATTCTTCGCATCAAGTATGAGTAGGTTTTCAGGGACTATTTCATTTGAAACCGAATTCATGTTGCACACCAGGTGTTTGTGGACCAGAACTAGGCTCTTGATGCCAAATGTTGGAACTTTGAACCTCAAGTAATTGGAAGATACTTAGAAGGTTACATTTAATCAAGGAATATCCATTATTCCTTCTCATGATTAAACCATCACGGATCCCATCGGCCGCTAAAGTAGTGTCATCCGTGAACTTTACTTTGTTCTTCATGGCACAATTGATTTAAATAAACCAGTCCTTCCTCACCATCATATGAGTTGAATAACCCGAGTCTAAATACCATTCCTTTCTGCATTGAACTCCTTTCATACTCATCATAGCGTTTTCCTCCGCATGTAACCAGTTAACCGTATCATTCAATTGGTCACAACTCAATTTTGCAGAATTCCTTGAATTACTGTTGATGTTGTCCTGCAACTTGCGTTAGCATTCTTCTTCCTTGATCATGACCAAAAGTGTATTCTCTTCATCAAACTTTTGTCTTGCAACCTTGGCTTCATCCCCTTGAGATTACTTCTTATTCGCATTGCACTCTCTTGCAAAATGACCAAATCTTTTACACTTATGACACTTCTTCTTTCTCTTGTCTAACCTCTTCTTTTCACCTCTAAAGTTTCTTTGACCACCATTTTTGTTGTAGCTGCTCTCCCCCATTTGAAAAGTCAATTTCCTTTAATTTTAAGGCTTTCTTTCACCAAAAATCTAAAAATTCCCTTTACTCTTCATGATCCATTTTCCTTTTGATATCTATCCTTCTCGTTAAAGCGGGCTTGAAAAGCAGTCTCCACCTTTTCCATATTGAAATCTCTCTCATCCATCATTTGCTCATGAGCCTCAAGAGAGCTTTACATCTCCTATTTTCTCATTGTCACAAGATCCTTCGATTCCTCAATCTCCATAACTACATTGTCAAATATTGGTGTTAAAGAACACAAAATTTTTGAGACAACATACTGCTCCGTAATAGTTTCTTCGCATGCGCACCAACCGAGTGATTCTCGTTGTGAAATCGTCGATTGTCTCCTCTTCTTCCATTTGAATCAATTCGAGTTGACGCTTGTGAGTTTGTAACCTCATCACCTTTGTCTTATCAACCCATGTATAAGTCTTCTCTAAGATCTCCCCCGCTTGCTTTGACGATTCACAATCACAACCTTTTTCAAAGTTGTCACCATCAACACATTGATGGATCAAGAACAACGCTTTGAAATCTTTTTTCTTCTATTCCTTATGCACTTTTGTTGTACGTCCGTTGTATCTGAGACAAAAGGAGTAACCCCGTTCTTGATCACTTCAAGAACATCTTGGTGACCGAATAACACCTTCATTCGTTTGACAATTTATTATAATTCTTCGCATCAAGTATGAGTAGGTTTTCAGGGACTATTTCATTTGAAACCGAATTCATGTTGCACACCAGGTGTTTGTGGACCAGAACTAGGCTCTTGATGCCAAATGTTGGAACTTTGAACCTCAAGTAATTGGAAGATACTTAGAAGGTTACATTTAATCAAGGAATATCCATTATTCCTTCTCATGATTAAACCATCACGGATCCCATCGGCCGCTAAAGTAGTGTCATCCGTGAACTTTACTTTGTTCTTCATGGCACAATTGATTTAAATAAACCAGTCCTTCCTCACCATCATATGAGTTGAATAACCCGAGTCTAAATACCATTCCTTTCTGCATTGAACTCCTTTCATACTCATCATAGCGTTTTCCTCCGCATGTAACCAGTTAACCGTATCATTCAATTGGTCACAACTCAATTTTGCAGAATTCCTTGAATTACTGTTGATGTTGTCCTGCAACTTGCGTTAGCATTCTTCTTCCTTGATCATGACCAAAAGTGTATTCTCTTCATCAAACTTTTGTCTTGCAACCTTGGCTTCATCCCCTTGAGATTACTTCTTATTCGCATTGCACTCTCTTGCAAAATGACCAAATCTTTTACACTTATGACACTTCTTCTTTCTCTTGTCTAACCTCTTCTTTTCACCTCTAAAGTTTCTTTGACCACCATTTTTGTTGTAGCTGCTCTCCCCCATTTGAAAAGTCAATTTCCTTTAATTTTAAGGCTTTCTTTCACCAAAAATCTAAAAATTCCCTTTACTCTTCATGATCCATTTTCCTTTTGATATCTATCCTTCTCGTTAAAGCGGGCTTGAAAAGCAGTCTCCACCTTTTCCATATTGAAATCTCTCTCATCCATCATTTGCTCATGAGCCTCAAGAGAGCTTTACATCTCCTATTTTCTCATTGTCACAAGATCCTTCGATTCCTCAATCTCCATAACTACATTGTCAAATATTGGTGTTAAAGAACACAAAATTTTTGAGACAACATACTGCTCCGTAATAGTTTCTTCGCATGCGCACCAACCGAGTGATTCTCGTTGTGAAATCGTCGATTGTCTCCTCTTCTTCCATTTGAATCAATTCGAGTTGACGCTTGTGAGTTTGTAACCTCATCACCTTTGTCTTATCAACCCATGTATAAGTCTTCTCTAAGATCTCCCCCGCTTGCTTTGACGATTCACAATCACAACCTTTTTCAAAGTTGTCACCATCAACACATTGATGGATCAAGAACAACGCTTTGAAATCTTTTTTCTTCTATTCCTTATGCACTTTTGTTGTACGTCCGTTGTATCTGAGACAAAAGGAGTAACCCCGTTCTTGATCACTTCAAGAACATCTTGGTGACCGAATAACACCTTCATTCGTTTGACAATTTATTATAATTCTTCGCATCAAGTATGAGTAGGTTTTCAGGGACTATTTCATTTGAAACCGAATTCATGTTGCACACCAGGTGTTTGTGGACCAGAACTAGGCTCTTGATGCCAAATGTTGGAACTTTGAACCTCAAGTAATTGGAAGATACTTAGAAGGTTACATTTAATCAAGGAATATCCATTATTCCTTCTCATGATTAAACCATCACGGATCCCATCGGCCGCTAAAGTAGTGTCATCCGTGAACTTTACTTTGTTCTTCATGGCACAATTGATTTAAATAAACCAGTCCTTCCTCACCATCATATGAGTTGAATAACCCGAGTCTAAATACCATTCCTTTCTGCATTGAACTCCTTTCATACTCATCATAGCGTTTTCCTCCGCATGTAACCAGTTAACCGTATCATTCAATTGGTCACAACTCAATTTTGCAGAATTCCTTGAATTACTGTTGATGTTGTCCTGCAACTTGCGTTAGCATTCTTCTTCCTTGATCATGACCAAAAGTGTATTCTCTTCATCAAACTTTTGTCTTGCAACCTTGGCTTCATCCCCTTGAGATTACTTCTTATTCGCATTGCACTCTCTTGCAAAATGACCAAATCTTTTACACTTATGACACTTCTTCTTTCTCTTGTCTAACCTCTTCTTTTCACCTCTAAAGTTTCTTTGACCACCATTTTTGTTGTAGCTGCTCTCCCCCATTTGAAAAGTCAATTTCCTTTAATTTTAAGGCTTTCTTTCACCAAAAATCTAAAAATTCCCTTTACTCTTCATGATCCATTTTCCTTTTGATATCTATCCTTCTCGTTAAAGCGGGCTTGAAAAGCAGTCTCCACCTTTTCCATATTGAAATCTCTCTCATCCATCATTTGCTCATGAGCCTCAAGAGAGCTTTACATCTCCTATTTTCTCATTGTCACAAGATCCTTCGATTCCTCAATCTCCATAACTACATTGTCAAATATTGGTGTTAAAGAACACAAAATTTTTGAGACAACATACTGCTCCGTAATAGTTTCTTCGCATGCGCACCAACCGAGTGATTCTCGTTGTGAAATCGTCGATTGTCTCCTCTTCTTCCATTTGAATCAATTCGAGTTGACGCTTGTGAGTTTGTAACCTCATCACCTTTGTCTTATCAACCCATGTATAAGTCTTCTCTAAGATCTCCCCCGCTTGCTTTGACGATTCACAATCACAACCTTTTTCAAAGTTGTCACCATCAACACATTGATGGATCAAGAACAACGCTTTGAAATCTTTTTTCTTCTATTCCTTATGCACTTTTGTTGTACGTCCGTTGTATCTGAGACAAAAGGAGTAACCCCGTTCTTGATCACTTCAAGAACATCTTGGTGACCGAATAACACCTTCATTCGTTTGACAATTTATTATAATTCTTCGCATCAAGTATGAGTAGGTTTTCAGGGACTATTTCATTTGAAACCGAATTCATGTTGCACACCAGGTGTTTGTGGACCAGAACTAGGCTCTTGATGCCAAATGTTGGAACTTTGAACCTCAAGTAATTGGAAGATACTTAGAAGGTTACATTTAATCAAGGAATATCCATTATTCCTTCTCATGATTAAACCATCACGGATCCCATCGGCCGCTAAAGTAGTGTCATCCGTGAACTTTACTTTGTTCTTCATGGCACAATTGATTTAAATAAACCAGTCCTTCCTCACCATCATATGAGTTGAATAACCCGAGTCTAAATACCATTCCTTTCTGCATTGAACTCCTTTCATACTCATCATAGCGTTTTCCTCCGCATGTAACCAGTTAACCGTATCATTCAATTGGTCACAACTCAATTTTGCAGAATTCCTTGAATTACTGTTGATGTTGTCCTGCAACTTGCGTTAGCATTCTTCTTCCTTGATCATGACCAAAAGTGTATTCTCTTCATCAAACTTTTGTCTTGCAACCTTGGCTTCATCCCCTTGAGATTACTTCTTATTCGCATTGCACTCTCTTGCAAAATGACCAAATCTTTTACACTTATGACACTTCTTCTTTCTCTTGTCTAACCTCTTCTTTTCACCTCTAAAGTTTCTTTGACCACCATTTTTGTTGTAGCTGCTCTCCCCCATTTGAAAAGTCAATTTCCTTTAATTTTAAGGCTTTCTTTCACCAAAAATCTAAAAATTCCCTTTACTCTTCATGATCCATTTTCCTTTTGATATCTATCCTTCTCGTTAAAGCGGGCTTGAAAAGCAGTCTCCACCTTTTCCATATTGAAATCTCTCTCATCCATCATTTGCTCATGAGCCTCAAGAGAGCTTTACATCTCCTATTTTCTCATTGTCACAAGATCCTTCGATTCCTCAATCTCCATAACTACATTGTCAAATATTGGTGTTAAAGAACACAAAATTTTTGAGACAACATACTGCTCCGTAATAGTTTCTTCGCATGCGCACCAACCGAGTGATTCTCGTTGTGAAATCGTCGATTGTCTCCTCTTCTTCCATTTGAATCAATTCGAGTTGACGCTTGTGAGTTTGTAACCTCATCACCTTTGTCTTATCAACCCATGTATAAGTCTTCTCTAAGATCTCCCCCGCTTGCTTTGACGATTCACAATCACAACCTTTTTCAAAGTTGTCACCATCAACACATTGATGGATCAAGAACAACGCTTTGAAATCTTTTTTCTTCTATTCCTTATGCACTTTTGTTGTACGTCCGTTGTATCTGAGACAAAAGGAGTAACCCCGTTCTTGATCACTTCAAGAACATCTTGGTGACCGAATAACACCTTCATTCGTTTGACAATTTATTATAATTCTTCGCATCAAGTATGAGTAGGTTTTCAGGGACTATTTCATTTGAAACCGAATTCATGTTGCACACCAGGTGTTTGTGGACCAGAACTAGGCTCTTGATGCCAAATGTTGGAACTTTGAACCTCAAGTAATTGGAAGATACTTAGAAGGTTACATTTAATCAAGGAATATCCATTATTCCTTCTCATGATTAAACCATCACGGATCCCATCGGCCGCTAAAGTAGTGTCATCCGTGAACTTTACTTTGTTCTTCATGGCACAATTGATTTAAATAAACCAGTCCTTCCTCACCATCATATGAGTTGAATAACCCGAGTCTAAATACCATTCCTTTCTGCATTGAACTCCTTTCATACTCATCATAGCGTTTTCCTCCGCATGTAACCAGTTAACCGTATCATTCAATTGGTCACAACTCAATTTTGCAGAATTCCTTGAATTACTGTTGATGTTGTCCTGCAACTTGCGTTAGCATTCTTCTTCCTTGATCATGACCAAAAGTGTATTCTCTTCATCAAACTTTTGTCTTGCAACCTTGGCTTCATCCCCTTGAGATTACTTCTTATTCGCATTGCACTCTCTTGCAAAATGACCAAATCTTTTACACTTATGACACTTCTTCTTTCTCTTGTCTAACCTCTTCTTTTCACCTCTAAAGTTTCTTTGACCACCATTTTTGTTGTAGCTGCTCTCCCCCATTTGAAAAGTCAATTTCCTTTAATTTTAAGGCTTTCTTTCACCAAAAATCTAAAAATTCCCTTTACTCTTCATGATCCATTTTCCTTTTGATATCTATCCTTCTCGTTAAAGCGGGCTTGAAAAGCAGTCTCCACCTTTTCCATATTGAAATCTCTCTCATCCATCATTTGCTCATGAGCCTCAAGAGAGCTTTACATCTCCTATTTTCTCATTGTCACAAGATCCTTCGATTCCTCAATCTCCATAACTACATTGTCAAATATTGGTGTTAAAGAACACAAAATTTTTGAGACAACATACTGCTCCGTAATAGTTTCTTCGCATGCGCACCAACCGAGTGATTCTCGTTGTGAAATCGTCGATTGTCTCCTCTTCTTCCATTTGAATCAATTCGAGTTGACGCTTGTGAGTTTGTAACCTCATCACCTTTGTCTTATCAACCCATGTATAAGTCTTCTCTAAGATCTCCCCCGCTTGCTTTGACGATTCACAATCACAACCTTTTTCAAAGTTGTCACCATCAACACATTGATGGATCAAGAACAACGCTTTGAAATCTTTTTTCTTCTATTCCTTATGCACTTTTGTTGTACGTCCGTTGTATCTGAGACAAAAGGAGTAACCCCGTTCTTGATCACTTCAAGAACATCTTGGTGACCGAATAACACCTTCATTCGTTTGACAATTTATTATAATTCTTCGCATCAAGTATGAGTAGGTTTTCAGGGACTATTTCATTTGAAACCGAATTCATGTTGCACACCAGGTGTTTGTGGACCAGAACTAGGCTCTTGATGCCAAATGTTGGAACTTTGAACCTCAAGTAATTGGAAGATACTTAGAAGGTTACATTTAATCAAGGAATATCCATTATTCCTTCTCATGATTAAACCATCACGGATCCCATCGGCCGCTAAAGTAGTGTCATCCGTGAACTTTACTTTGTTCTTCATGGCACAATTGATTTAAATAAACCAGTCCTTCCTCACCATCATATGAGTTGAATAACCCGAGTCTAAATACCATTCCTTTCTGCATTGAACTCCTTTCATACTCATCATAGCGTTTTCCTCCGCATGTAACCAGTTAACCGTATCATTCAATTGGTCACAACTCAATTTTGCAGAATTCCTTGAATTACTGTTGATGTTGTCCTGCAACTTGCGTTAGCATTCTTCTTCCTTGATCATGACCAAAAGTGTATTCTCTTCATCAAACTTTTGTCTTGCAACCTTGGCTTCATCCCCTTGAGATTACTTCTTATTCGCATTGCACTCTCTTGCAAAATGACCAAATCTTTTACACTTATGACACTTCTTCTTTCTCTTGTCTAACCTCTTCTTTTCACCTCTAAAGTTTCTTTGACCACCATTTTTGTTGTAGCTGCTCTCCCCCATTTGAAAAGTCAATTTCCTTTAATTTTAAGGCTTTCTTTCACCAAAAATCTAAAAATTCCCTTTACTCTTCATGATCCATTTTCCTTTTGATATCTATCCTTCTCGTTAAAGCGGGCTTGAAAAGCAGTCTCCACCTTTTCCATATTGAAATCTCTCTCATCCATCATTTGCTCATGAGCCTCAAGAGAGCTTTACATCTCCTATTTTCTCATTGTCACAAGATCCTTCGATTCCTCAATCTCCATAACTACATTGTCAAATATTGGTGTTAAAGAACACAAAATTTTTGAGACAACATACTGCTCCGTAATAGTTTCTTCGCATGCGCACCAACCGAGTGATTCTCGTTGTGAAATCGTCGATTGTCTCCTCTTCTTCCATTTGAATCAATTCGAGTTGACGCTTGTGAGTTTGTAACCTCATCACCTTTGTCTTATCAACCCATGTATAAGTCTTCTCTAAGATCTCCCCCGCTTGCTTTGACGATTCACAATCACAACCTTTTTCAAAGTTGTCACCATCAACACATTGATGGATCAAGAACAACGCTTTGAAATCTTTTTTCTTCTATTCCTTATGCACTTTTGTTGTACGTCCGTTGTATCTGAGACAAAAGGAGTAACCCCGTTCTTGATCACTTCAAGAACATCTTGGTGACCGAATAACACCTTCATTCGTTTGACAATTTATTATAATTCTTCGCATCAAGTATGAGTAGGTTTTCAGGGACTATTTCATTTGAAACCGAATTCATGTTGCACACCAGGTGTTTGTGGACCAGAACTAGGCTCTTGATGCCAAATGTTGGAACTTTGAACCTCAAGTAATTGGAAGATACTTAGAAGGTTACATTTAATCAAGGAATATCCATTATTCCTTCTCATGATTAAACCATCACGGATCCCATCGGCCGCTAAAGTAGTGTCATCCGTGAACTTTACTTTGTTCTTCATGGCACAATTGATTTAAATAAACCAGTCCTTCCTCACCATCATATGAGTTGAATAACCCGAGTCTAAATACCATTCCTTTCTGCATTGAACTCCTTTCATACTCATCATAGCGTTTTCCTCCGCATGTAACCAGTTAACCGTATCATTCAATTGGTCACAACTCAATTTTGCAGAATTCCTTGAATTACTGTTGATGTTGTCCTGCAACTTGCGTTAGCATTCTTCTTCCTTGATCATGACCAAAAGTGTATTCTCTTCATCAAACTTTTGTCTTGCAACCTTGGCTTCATCCCCTTGAGATTACTTCTTATTCGCATTGCACTCTCTTGCAAAATGACCAAATCTTTTACACTTATGACACTTCTTCTTTCTCTTGTCTAACCTCTTCTTTTCACCTCTAAAGTTTCTTTGACCACCATTTTTGTTGTAGCTGCTCTCCCCCATTTGAAAAGTCAATTTCCTTTAATTTTAAGGCTTTCTTTCACCAAAAATCTAAAAATTCCCTTTACTCTTCATGATCCATTTTCCTTTTGATATCTATCCTTCTCGTTAAAGCGGGCTTGAAAAGCAGTCTCCACCTTTTCCATATTGAAATCTCTCTCATCCATCATTTGCTCATGAGCCTCAAGAGAGCTTTACATCTCCTATTTTCTCATTGTCACAAGATCCTTCGATTCCTCAATCTCCATAACTACATTGTCAAATATTGGTGTTAAAGAACACAAAATTTTTGAGACAACATACTGCTCCGTAATAGTTTCTTCGCATGCGCACCAACCGAGTGATTCTCGTTGTGAAATCGTCGATTGTCTCCTCTTCTTCCATTTGAATCAATTCGAGTTGACGCTTGTGAGTTTGTAACCTCATCACCTTTGTCTTATCAACCCATGTATAAGTCTTCTCTAAGATCTCCCCCGCTTGCTTTGACGATTCACAATCACAACCTTTTTCAAAGTTGTCACCATCAACACATTGATGGATCAAGAACAACGCTTTGAAATCTTTTTTCTTCTATTCCTTATGCACTTTTGTTGTACGTCCGTTGTATCTGAGACAAAAGGAGTAACCCCGTTCTTGATCACTTCAAGAACATCTTGGTGACCGAATAACACCTTCATTCGTTTGACAATTTATTATAATTCTTCGCATCAAGTATGAGTAGGTTTTCAGGGACTATTTCATTTGAAACCGAATTCATGTTGCACACCAGGTGTTTGTGGACCAGAACTAGGCTCTTGATGCCAAATGTTGGAACTTTGAACCTCAAGTAATTGGAAGATACTTAGAAGGTTACATTTAATCAAGGAATATCCATTATTCCTTCTCATGATTAAACCATCACGGATCCCATCGGCCGCTAAAGTAGTGTCATCCGTGAACTTTACTTTGTTCTTCATGGCACAATTGATTTAAATAAACCAGTCCTTCCTCACCATCATATGAGTTGAATAACCCGAGTCTAAATACCATTCCTTTCTGCATTGAACTCCTTTCATACTCATCATAGCGTTTTCCTCCGCATGTAACCAGTTAACCGTATCATTCAATTGGTCACAACTCAATTTTGCAGAATTCCTTGAATTACTGTTGATGTTGTCCTGCAACTTGCGTTAGCATTCTTCTTCCTTGATCATGACCAAAAGTGTATTCTCTTCATCAAACTTTTGTCTTGCAACCTTGGCTTCATCCCCTTGAGATTACTTCTTATTCGCATTGCACTCTCTTGCAAAATGACCAAATCTTTTACACTTATGACACTTCTTCTTTCTCTTGTCTAACCTCTTCTTTTCACCTCTAAAGTTTCTTTGACCACCATTTTTGTTGTAGCTGCTCTCCCCCATTTGAAAAGTCAATTTCCTTTAATTTTAAGGCTTTCTTTCACCAAAAATCTAAAAATTCCCTTTACTCTTCATGATCCATTTTCCTTTTGATATCTATCCTTCTCGTTAAAGCGGGCTTGAAAAGCAGTCTCCACCTTTTCCATATTGAAATCTCTCTCATCCATCATTTGCTCATGAGCCTCAAGAGAGCTTTACATCTCCTATTTTCTCATTGTCACAAGATCCTTCGATTCCTCAATCTCCATAACTACATTGTCAAATATTGGTGTTAAAGAACACAAAATTTTTGAGACAACATACTGCTCCGTAATAGTTTCTTCGCATGCGCACCAACCGAGTGATTCTCGTTGTGAAATCGTCGATTGTCTCCTCTTCTTCCATTTGAATCAATTCGAGTTGACGCTTGTGAGTTTGTAACCTCATCACCTTTGTCTTATCAACCCATGTATAAGTCTTCTCTAAGATCTCCCCCGCTTGCTTTGACGATTCACAATCACAACCTTTTTCAAAGTTGTCACCATCAACACATTGATGGATCAAGAACAACGCTTTGAAATCTTTTTTCTTCTATTCCTTATGCACTTTTGTTGTACGTCCGTTGTATCTGAGACAAAAGGAGTAACCCCGTTCTTGATCACTTCAAGAACATCTTGGTGACCGAATAACACCTTCATTCGTTTGACAATTTATTATAATTCTTCGCATCAAGTATGAGTAGGTTTTCAGGGACTATTTCATTTGAAACCGAATTCATGTTGCACACCAGGTGTTTGTGGACCAGAACTAGGCTCTTGATGCCAAATGTTGGAACTTTGAACCTCAAGTAATTGGAAGATACTTAGAAGGTTACATTTAATCAAGGAATATCCATTATTCCTTCTCATGATTAAACCATCACGGATCCCATCGGCCGCTAAAGTAGTGTCATCCGTGAACTTTACTTTGTTCTTCATGGCACAATTGATTTAAATAAACCAGTCCTTCCTCACCATCATATGAGTTGAATAACCCGAGTCTAAATACCATTCCTTTCTGCATTGAACTCCTTTCATACTCATCATAGCGTTTTCCTCCGCATGTAACCAGTTAACCGTATCATTCAATTGGTCACAACTCAATTTTGCAGAATTCCTTGAATTACTGTTGATGTTGTCCTGCAACTTGCGTTAGCATTCTTCTTCCTTGATCATGACCAAAAGTGTATTCTCTTCATCAAACTTTTGTCTTGCAACCTTGGCTTCATCCCCTTGAGATTACTTCTTATTCGCATTGCACTCTCTTGCAAAATGACCAAATCTTTTACACTTATGACACTTCTTCTTTCTCTTGTCTAACCTCTTCTTTTCACCTCTAAAGTTTCTTTGACCACCATTTTTGTTGTAGCTGCTCTCCCCCATTTGAAAAGTCAATTTCCTTTAATTTTAAGGCTTTCTTTCACCAAAAATCTAAAAATTCCCTTTACTCTTCATGATCCATTTTCCTTTTGATATCTATCCTTCTCGTTAAAGCGGGCTTGAAAAGCAGTCTCCACCTTTTCCATATTGAAATCTCTCTCATCCATCATTTGCTCATGAGCCTCAAGAGAGCTTTACATCTCCTATTTTCTCATTGTCACAAGATCCTTCGATTCCTCAATCTCCATAACTACATTGTCAAATATTGGTGTTAAAGAACACAAAATTTTTGAGACAACATACTGCTCCGTAATAGTTTCTTCGCATGCGCACCAACCGAGTGATTCTCGTTGTGAAATCGTCGATTGTCTCCTCTTCTTCCATTTGAATCAATTCGAGTTGACGCTTGTGAGTTTGTAACCTCATCACCTTTGTCTTATCAACCCATGTATAAGTCTTCTCTAAGATCTCCCCCGCTTGCTTTGACGATTCACAATCACAACCTTTTTCAAAGTTGTCACCATCAACACATTGATGGATCAAGAACAACGCTTTGAAATCTTTTTTCTTCTATTCCTTATGCACTTTTGTTGTACGTCCGTTGTATCTGAGACAAAAGGAGTAACCCCGTTCTTGATCACTTCAAGAACATCTTGGTGACCGAATAACACCTTCATTCGTTTGACAATTTATTATAATTCTTCGCATCAAGTATGAGTAGGTTTTCAGGGACTATTTCATTTGAAACCGAATTCATGTTGCACACCAGGTGTTTGTGGACCAGAACTAGGCTCTTGATGCCAAATGTTGGAACTTTGAACCTCAAGTAATTGGAAGATACTTAGAAGGTTACATTTAATCAAGGAATATCCATTATTCCTTCTCATGATTAAACCATCACGGATCCCATCGGCCGCTAAAGTAGTGTCATCCGTGAACTTTACTTTGTTCTTCATGGCACAATTGATTTAAATAAACCAGTCCTTCCTCACCATCATATGAGTTGAATAACCCGAGTCTAAATACCATTCCTTTCTGCATTGAACTCCTTTCATACTCATCATAGCGTTTTCCTCCGCATGTAACCAGTTAACCGTATCATTCAATTGGTCACAACTCAATTTTGCAGAATTCCTTGAATTACTGTTGATGTTGTCCTGCAACTTGCGTTAGCATTCTTCTTCCTTGATCATGACCAAAAGTGTATTCTCTTCATCAAACTTTTGTCTTGCAACCTTGGCTTCATCCCCTTGAGATTACTTCTTATTCGCATTGCACTCTCTTGCAAAATGACCAAATCTTTTACACTTATGACACTTCTTCTTTCTCTTGTCTAACCTCTTCTTTTCACCTCTAAAGTTTCTTTGACCACCATTTTTGTTGTAGCTGCTCTCCCCCATTTGAAAAGTCAATTTCCTTTAATTTTAAGGCTTTCTTTCACCAAAAATCTAAAAATTCCCTTTACTCTTCATGATCCATTTTCCTTTTGATATCTATCCTTCTCGTTAAAGCGGGCTTGAAAAGCAGTCTCCACCTTTTCCATATTGAAATCTCTCTCATCCATCATTTGCTCATGAGCCTCAAGAGAGCTTTACATCTCCTATTTTCTCATTGTCACAAGATCCTTCGATTCCTCAATCTCCATAACTACATTGTCAAATATTGGTGTTAAAGAACACAAAATTTTTGAGACAACATACTGCTCCGTAATAGTTTCTTCGCATGCGCACCAACCGAGTGATTCTCGTTGTGAAATCGTCGATTGTCTCCTCTTCTTCCATTTGAATCAATTCGAGTTGACGCTTGTGAGTTTGTAACCTCATCACCTTTGTCTTATCAACCCATGTATAAGTCTTCTCTAAGATCTCCCCCGCTTGCTTTGACGATTCACAATCACAACCTTTTTCAAAGTTGTCACCATCAACACATTGATGGATCAAGAACAACGCTTTGAAATCTTTTTTCTTCTATTCCTTATGCACTTTTGTTGTACGTCCGTTGTATCTGAGACAAAAGGAGTAACCCCGTTCTTGATCACTTCAAGAACATCTTGGTGACCGAATAACACCTTCATTCGTTTGACAATTTATTATAATTCTTCGCATCAAGTATGAGTAGGTTTTCAGGGACTATTTCATTTGAAACCGAATTCATGTTGCACACCAGGTGTTTGTGGACCAGAACTAGGCTCTTGATGCCAAATGTTGGAACTTTGAACCTCAAGTAATTGGAAGATACTTAGAAGGTTACATTTAATCAAGGAATATCCATTATTCCTTCTCATGATTAAACCATCACGGATCCCATCGGCCGCTAAAGTAGTGTCATCCGTGAACTTTACTTTGTTCTTCATGGCACAATTGATTTAAATAAACCAGTCCTTCCTCACCATCATATGAGTTGAATAACCCGAGTCTAAATACCATTCCTTTCTGCATTGAACTCCTTTCATACTCATCATAGCGTTTTCCTCCGCATGTAACCAGTTAACCGTATCATTCAATTGGTCACAACTCAATTTTGCAGAATTCCTTGAATTACTGTTGATGTTGTCCTGCAACTTGCGTTAGCATTCTTCTTCCTTGATCATGACCAAAAGTGTATTCTCTTCATCAAACTTTTGTCTTGCAACCTTGGCTTCATCCCCTTGAGATTACTTCTTATTCGCATTGCACTCTCTTGCAAAATGACCAAATCTTTTACACTTATGACACTTCTTCTTTCTCTTGTCTAACCTCTTCTTTTCACCTCTAAAGTTTCTTTGACCACCATTTTTGTTGTAGCTGCTCTCCCCCATTTGAAAAGTCAATTTCCTTTAATTTTAAGGCTTTCTTTCACCAAAAATCTAAAAATTCCCTTTACTCTTCATGATCCATTTTCCTTTTGATATCTATCCTTCTCGTTAAAGCGGGCTTGAAAAGCAGTCTCCACCTTTTCCATATTGAAATCTCTCTCATCCATCATTTGCTCATGAGCCTCAAGAGAGCTTTACATCTCCTATTTTCTCATTGTCACAAGATCCTTCGATTCCTCAATCTCCATAACTACATTGTCAAATATTGGTGTTAAAGAACACAAAATTTTTGAGACAACATACTGCTCCGTAATAGTTTCTTCGCATGCGCACCAACCGAGTGATTCTCGTTGTGAAATCGTCGATTGTCTCCTCTTCTTCCATTTGAATCAATTCGAGTTGACGCTTGTGAGTTTGTAACCTCATCACCTTTGTCTTATCAACCCATGTATAAGTCTTCTCTAAGATCTCCCCCGCTTGCTTTGACGATTCACAATCACAACCTTTTTCAAAGTTGTCACCATCAACACATTGATGGATCAAGAACAACGCTTTGAAATCTTTTTTCTTCTATTCCTTATGCACTTTTGTTGTACGTCCGTTGTATCTGAGACAAAAGGAGTAACCCCGTTCTTGATCACTTCAAGAACATCTTGGTGACCGAATAACACCTTCATTCGTTTGACAATTTATTATAATTCTTCGCATCAAGTATGAGTAGGTTTTCAGGGACTATTTCATTTGAAACCGAATTCATGTTGCACACCAGGTGTTTGTGGACCAGAACTAGGCTCTTGATGCCAAATGTTGGAACTTTGAACCTCAAGTAATTGGAAGATACTTAGAAGGTTACATTTAATCAAGGAATATCCATTATTCCTTCTCATGATTAAACCATCACGGATCCCATCGGCCGCTAAAGTAGTGTCATCCGTGAACTTTACTTTGTTCTTCATGGCACAATTGATTTAAATAAACCAGTCCTTCCTCACCATCATATGAGTTGAATAACCCGAGTCTAAATACCATTCCTTTCTGCATTGAACTCCTTTCATACTCATCATAGCGTTTTCCTCCGCATGTAACCAGTTAACCGTATCATTCAATTGGTCACAACTCAATTTTGCAGAATTCCTTGAATTACTGTTGATGTTGTCCTGCAACTTGCGTTAGCATTCTTCTTCCTTGATCATGACCAAAAGTGTATTCTCTTCATCAAACTTTTGTCTTGCAACCTTGGCTTCATCCCCTTGAGATTACTTCTTATTCGCATTGCACTCTCTTGCAAAATGACCAAATCTTTTACACTTATGACACTTCTTCTTTCTCTTGTCTAACCTCTTCTTTTCACCTCTAAAGTTTCTTTGACCACCATTTTTGTTGTAGCTGCTCTCCCCCATTTGAAAAGTCAATTTCCTTTAATTTTAAGGCTTTCTTTCACCAAAAATCTAAAAATTCCCTTTACTCTTCATGATCCATTTTCCTTTTGATATCTATCCTTCTCGTTAAAGCGGGCTTGAAAAGCAGTCTCCACCTTTTCCATATTGAAATCTCTCTCATCCATCATTTGCTCATGAGCCTCAAGAGAGCTTTACATCTCCTATTTTCTCATTGTCACAAGATCCTTCGATTCCTCAATCTCCATAACTACATTGTCAAATATTGGTGTTAAAGAACACAAAATTTTTGAGACAACATACTGCTCCGTAATAGTTTCTTCGCATGCGCACCAACCGAGTGATTCTCGTTGTGAAATCGTCGATTGTCTCCTCTTCTTCCATTTGAATCAATTCGAGTTGACGCTTGTGAGTTTGTAACCTCATCACCTTTGTCTTATCAACCCATGTATAAGTCTTCTCTAAGATCTCCCCCGCTTGCTTTGACGATTCACAATCACAACCTTTTTCAAAGTTGTCACCATCAACACATTGATGGATCAAGAACAACGCTTTGAAATCTTTTTTCTTCTATTCCTTATGCACTTTTGTTGTACGTCCGTTGTATCTGAGACAAAAGGAGTAACCCCGTTCTTGATCACTTCAAGAACATCTTGGTGACCGAATAACACCTTCATTCGTTTGACAATTTATTATAATTCTTCGCATCAAGTATGAGTAGGTTTTCAGGGACTATTTCATTTGAAACCGAATTCATGTTGCACACCAGGTGTTTGTGGACCAGAACTAGGCTCTTGATGCCAAATGTTGGAACTTTGAACCTCAAGTAATTGGAAGATACTTAGAAGGTTACATTTAATCAAGGAATATCCATTATTCCTTCTCATGATTAAACCATCACGGATCCCATCGGCCGCTAAAGTAGTGTCATCCGTGAACTTTACTTTGTTCTTCATGGCACAATTGATTTAAATAAACCAGTCCTTCCTCACCATCATATGAGTTGAATAACCCGAGTCTAAATACCATTCCTTTCTGCATTGAACTCCTTTCATACTCATCATAGCGTTTTCCTCCGCATGTAACCAGTTAACCGTATCATTCAATTGGTCACAACTCAATTTTGCAGAATTCCTTGAATTACTGTTGATGTTGTCCTGCAACTTGCGTTAGCATTCTTCTTCCTTGATCATGACCAAAAGTGTATTCTCTTCATCAAACTTTTGTCTTGCAACCTTGGCTTCATCCCCTTGAGATTACTTCTTATTCGCATTGCACTCTCTTGCAAAATGACCAAATCTTTTACACTTATGACACTTCTTCTTTCTCTTGTCTAACCTCTTCTTTTCACCTCTAAAGTTTCTTTGACCACCATTTTTGTTGTAGCTGCTCTCCCCCATTTGAAAAGTCAATTTCCTTTAATTTTAAGGCTTTCTTTCACCAAAAATCTAAAAATTCCCTTTACTCTTCATGATCCATTTTCCTTTTGATATCTATCCTTCTCGTTAAAGCGGGCTTGAAAAGCAGTCTCCACCTTTTCCATATTGAAATCTCTCTCATCCATCATTTGCTCATGAGCCTCAAGAGAGCTTTACATCTCCTATTTTCTCATTGTCACAAGATCCTTCGATTCCTCAATCTCCATAACTACATTGTCAAATATTGGTGTTAAAGAACACAAAATTTTTGAGACAACATACTGCTCCGTAATAGTTTCTTCGCATGCGCACCAACCGAGTGATTCTCGTTGTGAAATCGTCGATTGTCTCCTCTTCTTCCATTTGAATCAATTCGAGTTGACGCTTGTGAGTTTGTAACCTCATCACCTTTGTCTTATCAACCCATGTATAAGTCTTCTCTAAGATCTCCCCCGCTTGCTTTGACGATTCACAATCACAACCTTTTTCAAAGTTGTCACCATCAACACATTGATGGATCAAGAACAACGCTTTGAAATCTTTTTTCTTCTATTCCTTATGCACTTTTGTTGTACGTCCGTTGTATCTGAGACAAAAGGAGTAACCCCGTTCTTGATCACTTCAAGAACATCTTGGTGACCGAATAACACCTTCATTCGTTTGACAATTTATTATAATTCTTCGCATCAAGTATGAGTAGGTTTTCAGGGACTATTTCATTTGAAACCGAATTCATGTTGCACACCAGGTGTTTGTGGACCAGAACTAGGCTCTTGATGCCAAATGTTGGAACTTTGAACCTCAAGTAATTGGAAGATACTTAGAAGGTTACATTTAATCAAGGAATATCCATTATTCCTTCTCATGATTAAACCATCACGGATCCCATCGGCCGCTAAAGTAGTGTCATCCGTGAACTTTACTTTGTTCTTCATGGCACAATTGATTTAAATAAACCAGTCCTTCCTCACCATCATATGAGTTGAATAACCCGAGTCTAAATACCATTCCTTTCTGCATTGAACTCCTTTCATACTCATCATAGCGTTTTCCTCCGCATGTAACCAGTTAACCGTATCATTCAATTGGTCACAACTCAATTTTGCAGAATTCCTTGAATTACTGTTGATGTTGTCCTGCAACTTGCGTTAGCATTCTTCTTCCTTGATCATGACCAAAAGTGTATTCTCTTCATCAAACTTTTGTCTTGCAACCTTGGCTTCATCCCCTTGAGATTACTTCTTATTCGCATTGCACTCTCTTGCAAAATGACCAAATCTTTTACACTTATGACACTTCTTCTTTCTCTTGTCTAACCTCTTCTTTTCACCTCTAAAGTTTCTTTGACCACCATTTTTGTTGTAGCTGCTCTCCCCCATTTGAAAAGTCAATTTCCTTTAATTTTAAGGCTTTCTTTCACCAAAAATCTAAAAATTCCCTTTACTCTTCATGATCCATTTTCCTTTTGATATCTATCCTTCTCGTTAAAGCGGGCTTGAAAAGCAGTCTCCACCTTTTCCATATTGAAATCTCTCTCATCCATCATTTGCTCATGAGCCTCAAGAGAGCTTTACATCTCCTATTTTCTCATTGTCACAAGATCCTTCGATTCCTCAATCTCCATAACTACATTGTCAAATATTGGTGTTAAAGAACACAAAATTTTTGAGACAACATACTGCTCCGTAATAGTTTCTTCGCATGCGCACCAACCGAGTGATTCTCGTTGTGAAATCGTCGATTGTCTCCTCTTCTTCCATTTGAATCAATTCGAGTTGACGCTTGTGAGTTTGTAACCTCATCACCTTTGTCTTATCAACCCATGTATAAGTCTTCTCTAAGATCTCCCCCGCTTGCTTTGACGATTCACAATCACAACCTTTTTCAAAGTTGTCACCATCAACACATTGATGGATCAAGAACAACGCTTTGAAATCTTTTTTCTTCTATTCCTTATGCACTTTTGTTGTACGTCCGTTGTATCTGAGACAAAAGGAGTAACCCCGTTCTTGATCACTTCAAGAACATCTTGGTGACCGAATAACACCTTCATTCGTTTGACAATTTATTATAATTCTTCGCATCAAGTATGAGTAGGTTTTCAGGGACTATTTCATTTGAAACCGAATTCATGTTGCACACCAGGTGTTTGTGGACCAGAACTAGGCTCTTGATGCCAAATGTTGGAACTTTGAACCTCAAGTAATTGGAAGATACTTAGAAGGTTACATTTAATCAAGGAATATCCATTATTCCTTCTCATGATTAAACCATCACGGATCCCATCGGCCGCTAAAGTAGTGTCATCCGTGAACTTTACTTTGTTCTTCATGGCACAATTGATTTAAATAAACCAGTCCTTCCTCACCATCATATGAGTTGAATAACCCGAGTCTAAATACCATTCCTTTCTGCATTGAACTCCTTTCATACTCATCATAGCGTTTTCCTCCGCATGTAACCAGTTAACCGTATCATTCAATTGGTCACAACTCAATTTTGCAGAATTCCTTGAATTACTGTTGATGTTGTCCTGCAACTTGCGTTAGCATTCTTCTTCCTTGATCATGACCAAAAGTGTATTCTCTTCATCAAACTTTTGTCTTGCAACCTTGGCTTCATCCCCTTGAGATTACTTCTTATTCGCATTGCACTCTCTTGCAAAATGACCAAATCTTTTACACTTATGACACTTCTTCTTTCTCTTGTCTAACCTCTTCTTTTCACCTCTAAAGTTTCTTTGACCACCATTTTTGTTGTAGCTGCTCTCCCCCATTTGAAAAGTCAATTTCCTTTAATTTTAAGGCTTTCTTTCACCAAAAATCTAAAAATTCCCTTTACTCTTCATGATCCATTTTCCTTTTGATATCTATCCTTCTCGTTAAAGCGGGCTTGAAAAGCAGTCTCCACCTTTTCCATATTGAAATCTCTCTCATCCATCATTTGCTCATGAGCCTCAAGAGAGCTTTACATCTCCTATTTTCTCATTGTCACAAGATCCTTCGATTCCTCAATCTCCATAACTACATTGTCAAATATTGGTGTTAAAGAACACAAAATTTTTGAGACAACATACTGCTCCGTAATAGTTTCTTCGCATGCGCACCAACCGAGTGATTCTCGTTGTGAAATCGTCGATTGTCTCCTCTTCTTCCATTTGAATCAATTCGAGTTGACGCTTGTGAGTTTGTAACCTCATCACCTTTGTCTTATCAACCCATGTATAAGTCTTCTCTAAGATCTCCCCCGCTTGCTTTGACGATTCACAATCACAACCTTTTTCAAAGTTGTCACCATCAACACATTGATGGATCAAGAACAACGCTTTGAAATCTTTTTTCTTCTATTCCTTATGCACTTTTGTTGTACGTCCGTTGTATCTGAGACAAAAGGAGTAACCCCGTTCTTGATCACTTCAAGAACATCTTGGTGACCGAATAACACCTTCATTCGTTTGACAATTTATTATAATTCTTCGCATCAAGTATGAGTAGGTTTTCAGGGACTATTTCATTTGAAACCGAATTCATGTTGCACACCAGGTGTTTGTGGACCAGAACTAGGCTCTTGATGCCAAATGTTGGAACTTTGAACCTCAAGTAATTGGAAGATACTTAGAAGGTTACATTTAATCAAGGAATATCCATTATTCCTTCTCATGATTAAACCATCACGGATCCCATCGGCCGCTAAAGTAGTGTCATCCGTGAACTTTACTTTGTTCTTCATGGCACAATTGATTTAAATAAACCAGTCCTTCCTCACCATCATATGAGTTGAATAACCCGAGTCTAAATACCATTCCTTTCTGCATTGAACTCCTTTCATACTCATCATAGCGTTTTCCTCCGCATGTAACCAGTTAACCGTATCATTCAATTGGTCACAACTCAATTTTGCAGAATTCCTTGAATTACTGTTGATGTTGTCCTGCAACTTGCGTTAGCATTCTTCTTCCTTGATCATGACCAAAAGTGTATTCTCTTCATCAAACTTTTGTCTTGCAACCTTGGCTTCATCCCCTTGAGATTACTTCTTATTCGCATTGCACTCTCTTGCAAAATGACCAAATCTTTTACACTTATGACACTTCTTCTTTCTCTTGTCTAACCTCTTCTTTTCACCTCTAAAGTTTCTTTGACCACCATTTTTGTTGTAGCTGCTCTCCCCCATTTGAAAAGTCAATTTCCTTTAATTTTAAGGCTTTCTTTCACCAAAAATCTAAAAATTCCCTTTACTCTTCATGATCCATTTTCCTTTTGATATCTATCCTTCTCGTTAAAGCGGGCTTGAAAAGCAGTCTCCACCTTTTCCATATTGAAATCTCTCTCATCCATCATTTGCTCATGAGCCTCAAGAGAGCTTTACATCTCCTATTTTCTCATTGTCACAAGATCCTTCGATTCCTCAATCTCCATAACTACATTGTCAAATATTGGTGTTAAAGAACACAAAATTTTTGAGACAACATACTGCTCCGTAATAGTTTCTTCGCATGCGCACCAACCGAGTGATTCTCGTTGTGAAATCGTCGATTGTCTCCTCTTCTTCCATTTGAATCAATTCGAGTTGACGCTTGTGAGTTTGTAACCTCATCACCTTTGTCTTATCAACCCATGTATAAGTCTTCTCTAAGATCTCCCCCGCTTGCTTTGACGATTCACAATCACAACCTTTTTCAAAGTTGTCACCATCAACACATTGATGGATCAAGAACAACGCTTTGAAATCTTTTTTCTTCTATTCCTTATGCACTTTTGTTGTACGTCCGTTGTATCTGAGACAAAAGGAGTAACCCCGTTCTTGATCACTTCAAGAACATCTTGGTGACCGAATAACACCTTCATTCGTTTGACAATTTATTATAATTCTTCGCATCAAGTATGAGTAGGTTTTCAGGGACTATTTCATTTGAAACCGAATTCATGTTGCACACCAGGTGTTTGTGGACCAGAACTAGGCTCTTGATGCCAAATGTTGGAACTTTGAACCTCAAGTAATTGGAAGATACTTAGAAGGTTACATTTAATCAAGGAATATCCATTATTCCTTCTCATGATTAAACCATCACGGATCCCATCGGCCGCTAAAGTAGTGTCATCCGTGAACTTTACTTTGTTCTTCATGGCACAATTGATTTAAATAAACCAGTCCTTCCTCACCATCATATGAGTTGAATAACCCGAGTCTAAATACCATTCCTTTCTGCATTGAACTCCTTTCATACTCATCATAGCGTTTTCCTCCGCATGTAACCAGTTAACCGTATCATTCAATTGGTCACAACTCAATTTTGCAGAATTCCTTGAATTACTGTTGATGTTGTCCTGCAACTTGCGTTAGCATTCTTCTTCCTTGATCATGACCAAAAGTGTATTCTCTTCATCAAACTTTTGTCTTGCAACCTTGGCTTCATCCCCTTGAGATTACTTCTTATTCGCATTGCACTCTCTTGCAAAATGACCAAATCTTTTACACTTATGACACTTCTTCTTTCTCTTGTCTAACCTCTTCTTTTCACCTCTAAAGTTTCTTTGACCACCATTTTTGTTGTAGCTGCTCTCCCCCATTTGAAAAGTCAATTTCCTTTAATTTTAAGGCTTTCTTTCACCAAAAATCTAAAAATTCCCTTTACTCTTCATGATCCATTTTCCTTTTGATATCTATCCTTCTCGTTAAAGCGGGCTTGAAAAGCAGTCTCCACCTTTTCCATATTGAAATCTCTCTCATCCATCATTTGCTCATGAGCCTCAAGAGAGCTTTACATCTCCTATTTTCTCATTGTCACAAGATCCTTCGATTCCTCAATCTCCATAACTACATTGTCAAATATTGGTGTTAAAGAACACAAAATTTTTGAGACAACATACTGCTCCGTAATAGTTTCTTCGCATGCGCACCAACCGAGTGATTCTCGTTGTGAAATCGTCGATTGTCTCCTCTTCTTCCATTTGAATCAATTCGAGTTGACGCTTGTGAGTTTGTAACCTCATCACCTTTGTCTTATCAACCCATGTATAAGTCTTCTCTAAGATCTCCCCCGCTTGCTTTGACGATTCACAATCACAACCTTTTTCAAAGTTGTCACCATCAACACATTGATGGATCAAGAACAACGCTTTGAAATCTTTTTTCTTCTATTCCTTATGCACTTTTGTTGTACGTCCGTTGTATCTGAGACAAAAGGAGTAACCCCGTTCTTGATCACTTCAAGAACATCTTGGTGACCGAATAACACCTTCATTCGTTTGACAATTTATTATAATTCTTCGCATCAAGTATGAGTAGGTTTTCAGGGACTATTTCATTTGAAACCGAATTCATGTTGCACACCAGGTGTTTGTGGACCAGAACTAGGCTCTTGATGCCAAATGTTGGAACTTTGAACCTCAAGTAATTGGAAGATACTTAGAAGGTTACATTTAATCAAGGAATATCCATTATTCCTTCTCATGATTAAACCATCACGGATCCCATCGGCCGCTAAAGTAGTGTCATCCGTGAACTTTACTTTGTTCTTCATGGCACAATTGATTTAAATAAACCAGTCCTTCCTCACCATCATATGAGTTGAATAACCCGAGTCTAAATACCATTCCTTTCTGCATTGAACTCCTTTCATACTCATCATAGCGTTTTCCTCCGCATGTAACCAGTTAACCGTATCATTCAATTGGTCACAACTCAATTTTGCAGAATTCCTTGAATTACTGTTGATGTTGTCCTGCAACTTGCGTTAGCATTCTTCTTCCTTGATCATGACCAAAAGTGTATTCTCTTCATCAAACTTTTGTCTTGCAACCTTGGCTTCATCCCCTTGAGATTACTTCTTATTCGCATTGCACTCTCTTGCAAAATGACCAAATCTTTTACACTTATGACACTTCTTCTTTCTCTTGTCTAACCTCTTCTTTTCACCTCTAAAGTTTCTTTGACCACCATTTTTGTTGTAGCTGCTCTCCCCCATTTGAAAAGTCAATTTCCTTTAATTTTAAGGCTTTCTTTCACCAAAAATCTAAAAATTCCCTTTACTCTTCATGATCCATTTTCCTTTTGATATCTATCCTTCTCGTTAAAGCGGGCTTGAAAAGCAGTCTCCACCTTTTCCATATTGAAATCTCTCTCATCCATCATTTGCTCATGAGCCTCAAGAGAGCTTTACATCTCCTATTTTCTCATTGTCACAAGATCCTTCGATTCCTCAATCTCCATAACTACATTGTCAAATATTGGTGTTAAAGAACACAAAATTTTTGAGACAACATACTGCTCCGTAATAGTTTCTTCGCATGCGCACCAACCGAGTGATTCTCGTTGTGAAATCGTCGATTGTCTCCTCTTCTTCCATTTGAATCAATTCGAGTTGACGCTTGTGAGTTTGTAACCTCATCACCTTTGTCTTATCAACCCATGTATAAGTCTTCTCTAAGATCTCCCCCGCTTGCTTTGACGATTCACAATCACAACCTTTTTCAAAGTTGTCACCATCAACACATTGATGGATCAAGAACAACGCTTTGAAATCTTTTTTCTTCTATTCCTTATGCACTTTTGTTGTACGTCCGTTGTATCTGAGACAAAAGGAGTAACCCCGTTCTTGATCACTTCAAGAACATCTTGGTGACCGAATAACACCTTCATTCGTTTGACAATTTATTATAATTCTTCGCATCAAGTATGAGTAGGTTTTCAGGGACTATTTCATTTGAAACCGAATTCATGTTGCACACCAGGTGTTTGTGGACCAGAACTAGGCTCTTGATGCCAAATGTTGGAACTTTGAACCTCAAGTAATTGGAAGATACTTAGAAGGTTACATTTAATCAAGGAATATCCATTATTCCTTCTCATGATTAAACCATCACGGATCCCATCGGCCGCTAAAGTAGTGTCATCCGTGAACTTTACTTTGTTCTTCATGGCACAATTGATTTAAATAAACCAGTCCTTCCTCACCATCATATGAGTTGAATAACCCGAGTCTAAATACCATTCCTTTCTGCATTGAACTCCTTTCATACTCATCATAGCGTTTTCCTCCGCATGTAACCAGTTAACCGTATCATTCAATTGGTCACAACTCAATTTTGCAGAATTCCTTGAATTACTGTTGATGTTGTCCTGCAACTTGCGTTAGCATTCTTCTTCCTTGATCATGACCAAAAGTGTATTCTCTTCATCAAACTTTTGTCTTGCAACCTTGGCTTCATCCCCTTGAGATTACTTCTTATTCGCATTGCACTCTCTTGCAAAATGACCAAATCTTTTACACTTATGACACTTCTTCTTTCTCTTGTCTAACCTCTTCTTTTCACCTCTAAAGTTTCTTTGACCACCATTTTTGTTGTAGCTGCTCTCCCCCATTTGAAAAGTCAATTTCCTTTAATTTTAAGGCTTTCTTTCACCAAAAATCTAAAAATTCCCTTTACTCTTCATGATCCATTTTCCTTTTGATATCTATCCTTCTCGTTAAAGCGGGCTTGAAAAGCAGTCTCCACCTTTTCCATATTGAAATCTCTCTCATCCATCATTTGCTCATGAGCCTCAAGAGAGCTTTACATCTCCTATTTTCTCATTGTCACAAGATCCTTCGATTCCTCAATCTCCATAACTACATTGTCAAATATTGGTGTTAAAGAACACAAAATTTTTGAGACAACATACTGCTCCGTAATAGTTTCTTCGCATGCGCACCAACCGAGTGATTCTCGTTGTGAAATCGTCGATTGTCTCCTCTTCTTCCATTTGAATCAATTCGAGTTGACGCTTGTGAGTTTGTAACCTCATCACCTTTGTCTTATCAACCCATGTATAAGTCTTCTCTAAGATCTCCCCCGCTTGCTTTGACGATTCACAATCACAACCTTTTTCAAAGTTGTCACCATCAACACATTGATGGATCAAGAACAACGCTTTGAAATCTTTTTTCTTCTATTCCTTATGCACTTTTGTTGTACGTCCGTTGTATCTGAGACAAAAGGAGTAACCCCGTTCTTGATCACTTCAAGAACATCTTGGTGACCGAATAACACCTTCATTCGTTTGACAATTTATTATAATTCTTCGCATCAAGTATGAGTAGGTTTTCAGGGACTATTTCATTTGAAACCGAATTCATGTTGCACACCAGGTGTTTGTGGACCAGAACTAGGCTCTTGATGCCAAATGTTGGAACTTTGAACCTCAAGTAATTGGAAGATACTTAGAAGGTTACATTTAATCAAGGAATATCCATTATTCCTTCTCATGATTAAACCATCACGGATCCCATCGGCCGCTAAAGTAGTGTCATCCGTGAACTTTACTTTGTTCTTCATGGCACAATTGATTTAAATAAACCAGTCCTTCCTCACCATCATATGAGTTGAATAACCCGAGTCTAAATACCATTCCTTTCTGCATTGAACTCCTTTCATACTCATCATAGCGTTTTCCTCCGCATGTAACCAGTTAACCGTATCATTCAATTGGTCACAACTCAATTTTGCAGAATTCCTTGAATTACTGTTGATGTTGTCCTGCAACTTGCGTTAGCATTCTTCTTCCTTGATCATGACCAAAAGTGTATTCTCTTCATCAAACTTTTGTCTTGCAACCTTGGCTTCATCCCCTTGAGATTACTTCTTATTCGCATTGCACTCTCTTGCAAAATGACCAAATCTTTTACACTTATGACACTTCTTCTTTCTCTTGTCTAACCTCTTCTTTTCACCTCTAAAGTTTCTTTGACCACCATTTTTGTTGTAGCTGCTCTCCCCATTTGAAAAGTCAATTTCCTTTAATTTTAAGGCTTTCTTTCACCAAAAATCTAAAAATTCCCTTTACTCTTCATGATCCATTTTCCTTTTGATATCTATCCTTCTCGTTAAAGCGGGCTTGAAAAGCAGTCTCCACCTTTTCCATATTGAAATCTCTCTCATCCATCATTTGCTCATGAGCCTCAAGAGAGCTTTACATCTCCTATTTTCTCATTGTCACAAGATCCTTCGATTCCTCAATCTCCATAACTACATTGTCAAATATTGGTGTTAAAGAACACAAAATTTTTGAGACAACATACTGCTCCGTAATAGTTTCTTCGCATGCGCACCAACCGAGTGATTCTCGTTGTGAAATCGTCGATTGTCTCCTCTTCTTCCATTTGAATCAATTCGAGTTGACGCTTGTGAGTTTGTAACCTCATCACCTTTGTCTTATCAACCCATGTATAAGTCTTCTCTAAGATCTCCCCCGCTTGCTTTGACGATTCACAATCACAACCTTTTTCAAAGTTGTCACCATCAACACATTGATGGATCAAGAACAACGCTTTGAAATCTTTTTTCTTCTATTCCTTATGCACTTTTGTTGTACGTCCGTTGTATCTGAGACAAAAGGAGTAACCCCGTTCTTGATCACTTCAAGAACATCTTGGTGACCGAATAACACCTTCATTCGTTTGACAATTTATTATAATTCTTCGCATCAAGTATGAGTAGGTTTTCAGGGACTATTTCATTTGAAACCGAATTCATGTTGCACACCAGGTGTTTGTGGACCAGAACTAGGCTCTTGATGCCAAATGTTGGAACTTTGAACCTCAAGTAATTGGAAGATACTTAGAAGGTTACATTTAATCAAGGAATATCCATTATTCCTTCTCATGATTAAACCATCACGGATCCCATCGGCCGCTAAAGTAGTGTCATCCGTGAACTTTACTTTGTTCTTCATGGCACAATTGATTTAAATAAACCAGTCCTTCCTCACCATCATATGAGTTGAATAACCCGAGTCTAAATACCATTCCTTTCTGCATTGAACTCCTTTCATACTCATCATAGCGTTTTCCTCCGCATGTAACCAGTTAACCGTATCATTCAATTGGTCACAACTCAATTTTGCAGAATTCCTTGAATTACTGTTGATGTTGTCCTGCAACTTGCGTTAGCATTCTTCTTCCTTGATCATGACCAAAAGTGTATTCTCTTCATCAAACTTTTGTCTTGCAACCTTGGCTTCATCCCCTTGAGATTACTTCTTATTCGCATTGCACTCTCTTGCAAAATGACCAAATCTTTTACACTTATGACACTTCTTCTTTCTCTTGTCTAACCTCTTCTTTTCACCTCTAAAGTTTCTTTGACCACCATTTTTGTTGTAGCTGCTCTCCCCATTTGAAAAGTCAATTTCCTTTAATTTTAAGGCTTTCTTTCACCAAAAATCTAAAAATTCCCTTTACTCTTCATGATCCATTTTCCTTTTGATATCTATCCTTCTCGTTAAAGCGGGCTTGAAAAGCAGTCTCCACCTTTTCCATATTGAAATCTCTCTCATCCATCATTTGCTCATGAGCCTCAAGAGAGCTTTACATCTCCTATTTTCTCATTGTCACAAGATCCTTCGATTCCTCAATCTCCATAACTACATTGTCAAATATTGGTGTTAAAGAACACAAAATTTTTGAGACAACATACTGCTCCGTAATAGTTTCTTCGCATGCGCACCAACCGAGTGATTCTCGTTGTGAAATCGTCGATTGTCTCCTCTTCTTCCATTTGAATCAATTCGAGTTGACGCTTGTGAGTTTGTAACCTCATCACCTTTGTCTTATCAACCCATGTATAAGTCTTCTCTAAGATCTCCCCCGCTTGCTTTGACGATTCACAATCACAACCTTTTTCAAAGTTGTCACCATCAACACATTGATGGATCAAGAACAACGCTTTGAAATCTTTTTTCTTCTATTCCTTATGCACTTTTGTTGTACGTCCGTTGTATCTGAGACAAAAGGAGTAACCCCGTTCTTGATCACTTCAAGAACATCTTGGTGACCGAATAACACCTTCATTCGTTTGACAATTTATTATAATTCTTCGCATCAAGTATGAGTAGGTTTTCAGGGACTATTTCATTTGAAACCGAATTCATGTTGCACACCAGGTGTTTGTGGACCAGAACTAGGCTCTTGATGCCAAATGTTGGAACTTTGAACCTCAAGTAATTGGAAGATACTTAGAAGGTTACATTTAATCAAGGAATATCCATTATTCCTTCTCATGATTAAACCATCACGGATCCCATCGGCCGCTAAAGTAGTGTCATCCGTGAACTTTACTTTGTTCTTCATGGCACAATTGATTTAAATAAACCAGTCCTTCCTCACCATCATATGAGTTGAATAACCCGAGTCTAAATACCATTCCTTTCTGCATTGAACTCCTTTCATACTCATCATAGCGTTTTCCTCCGCATGTAACCAGTTAACCGTATCATTCAATTGGTCACAACTCAATTTTGCAGAATTCCTTGAATTACTGTTGATGTTGTCCTGCAACTTGCGTTAGCATTCTTCTTCCTTGATCATGACCAAAAGTGTATTCTCTTCATCAAACTTTTGTCTTGCAACCTTGGCTTCATCCCCTTGAGATTACTTCTTATTCGCATTGCACTCTCTTGCAAAATGACCAAATCTTTTACACTTATGACACTTCTTTTCTCTTGTCTAACCTCTTCTTTTCACCTCTAAAGTTTCTTTGACCACCATTTTTGTTGTAGCTGCTCTCCCCCATTTGAAAAGTCAATTTCCTTTAATTTTAAGGCTTTCTTTCACCAAAAATCTAAAAATTCCCTTTACTCTTCATGATCCATTTTCCTTTTGATATCTATCCTTCTCGTTAAAGCGGGCTTGAAAAGCAGTCTCCACCTTTTCCATATTGAAATCTCTCTCATCCATCATTTGCTCATGAGCCTCAAGAGAGCTTTACATCTCCTATTTTCTCATTGTCACAAGATCCTTCGATTCCTCAATCTCCATAACTACATTGTCAAATATTGGTGTTAAAGAACACAAATTTTTGAGACAACATACTGCTCCGTAATAGTTTCTTCGCATGCGCACCAACCGAGTGATTCTCGTTGTGAAATCGTCGATTGTCTCCTCTTCTTCCATTTGAATCAATTCGAGTTGACGCTTGTGAGTTTGTAACCTCATCACCTTTGTCTTATCAACCCATGTATAAGTCTTCTCTAAGATCTCCCCCGCTTGCTTTGACGATTCACAATCACAACCTTTTTCAAAGTTGTCACCATCAACACATTGATGGATCAAGAACAACGCTTTGAAATCTTTTTTCTTCTATTCCTTATGCACTTTTGTTGTACGTCCGTTGTATCTGAGACAAAAGGAGTAACCCCGTTCTTGATCACTTCAAGAACATCTTGGTGACCGAATAACACCTTCATTCGTTTGACAATTTATTATAATTCTTCGCATCAAGTATGAGTAGGTTTTCAGGGACTATTTCATTTGAAACCGAATTCATGTTGCACACCAGGTGTTTGTGGACCAGAACTAGGCTCTTGATGCCAAATGTTGGAACTTTGAACCTCAAGTAATTGGAAGATACTTAGAAGGTTACATTTAATCAAGGAATATCCATTATTCCTTCTCATGATTAAACCATCACGGATCCCATCGGCCGCTAAAGTAGTGTCATCCGTGAACTTTACTTTGTTCTTCATGGCACAATTGATTTAAATAAACCAGTCCTTCCTCACCATCATATGAGTTGAATAACCCGAGTCTAAATACCATTCCTTTCTGCATTGAACTCCTTTCATACTCATCATAGCGTTTTCCTCCGCATGTAACCAGTTAACCGTATCATTCAATTGGTCACAACTCAATTTTGCAGAATTCCTTGAATTACTGTTGATGTTGTCCTGCAACTTGCGTTAGCATTCTTCTTCCTTGATCATGACCAAAAGTGTATTCTCTTCATCAAACTTTTGTCTTGCAACCTTGGCTTCATCCCCTTGAGATTACTTCTTATTCGCATTGCACTCTCTTGCAAAATGACAAATCTTTTACACTTATGACACTTCTTTTTCTTGTCTAACCTCTTCTTTTCACCTCTAAAGTTTCTTTGACCACCATTTGTTGTAGCTGCTCTCCCCCATTTGAAAAGTCAATTTCCTTTAATTTTAAGGCTTTCTTTCACCAAAAATCTAAAAACCCTTTACTCTTCATGATCCATTTTCCTTTTGAATCTATCTTCTCGTTAAAGCGGGCTTGAGCAAAGCAGTCTCCACCTTTTCCATATTGAAATCTCTCTCATCCATCATTTGCTCATGAGCCTCAAGAGAGCTTTACATCTCCTATTTTCTCATTGTCACAAGATCCTTCGATTCCTCAATCTCCATAACTACATTGTCAAATATTGGTGTTAAAGAACACAAAATTTTGAGACAACATACTGCTCCGTAATAGTTTCTTCGCATGCGCACAACCGAGTGATTCTCGTTGTGAAATCGTCGATTGTCTCCTCTTCTTCCATTTGAATCAATTCGAGTTGACGCTTGTGAGTTGTAACCTCATCACCTTTGTCTTATCAACCCATGTATAAGTCTTCTCTAAGATCTCCCCCGCTTGCTTTGACGATTCACAATCACAACCTTTTTCAAAGTTGTCACCATCAACACATTGATGGATCAAGAACAACGCTTTGAAATCTTTTTCTTCTATTCCTTATGCACTTTTGTTGTACGTCCGTTGTATCTGAGACAAAAGGAGTAACCCCGTTCTTGATCACTCAAGAACATCTTGGTGACCGAATAACACCTTCATTCGTTTGACAATTTATTATAATTCTTCGCATCAAGTATGAGTAGGTTTTCAGGACTATTTCATTTGAAACCGAATTCATGTTGCACACCAGGTGTTTGTGGACCAGAACTAGGCTCTTGATGCCAAATGTTGGAACTTTGAACCTCAAGTAATTGGAAGATACTTAGAAGGTTACATTTAATCAAGGAATATCCATTATTCCTTCTCATGATTAAACCATCACGGATCCCATCGGCCGCTAAAGTAGTGTCATCCGTGAACTTTACTTTGTTCTTCATGGCACAATTGATTTAAATAAACCAGTCCTTCCTCACCATCATATGAGTTGAATAACCCGAGTCTAAATACCATTCCTTTCTGCATTGAACTCCTTTCATACTCATCATAGCGTTTTCCTCCGCATGTAACCAGTTAACCGTATCATTCAATTGGTCACAACTCAATTTTGCAGAATTCCTTGAATTACTGTTGATGTTGTCCTGCAACTTGCGTTAGCATTCTTCTTCTTGATCATGACCAAAAGTGTATTCTCTTCATCAAACTTTTGTCTTGCAACCTTGGCTTCATCCCCTTGAGATTACTTCTTATTCGCATTGCACTCTCTTGCAAAATGACCAAATCTTTTACACTTATGACACTTCTTCTTTCTCTTGTCTAACCTCTTCTTTTCACCTCTAAAGTTTCTTTGACCACCATTTTTGTTGTAGCTGCTCTCCCCCATTTGAAAAGTCAATTTCCTTTAATTTAAGGCTTTTTCACCAAAATCTTCACCAAATAAAATCCCTACATCCATTATACCCCTCATTGATACCTATTTTCCTTTTTTCTAAGCGGGTTAAAAAGCTTCACCAAAGCCAGTTCTTCTCATATTGAAATCTCTCTCATCCATCATTTGCTCATGAGCCTCAAGAGAGCTTTACATCTCCTATTTTCTCATTGTCAAAGATCCTTCGATTCCTCAATCTCCATAAACTACATTGTCAAATATTGGTGTTAAAGAACACAAAATTTTGAGACAACATACTGCTCCGTAATAGTTTCTCGCATGCGCACCACCGAGTGATTTCGTTGTGAAATCGTCGATTGTCTCCTCTTCTTCCATTTGAATCAATTCGAGTTGACGCTTGTGAGTTTGTAACCTCATCACCTTTGTCTTATCAACCCATGTATAAGTCTTCTCTAAGATCTCCCCCGCTTGCTTTGACGATTCACAATCACAACCTTTTTCAAAGTTGTCACCATCAACAATTGATGGATCAAGAACAACGCTTTGAAATCTTTTTTCTTCTATTCCTTATGCACTTTTGTGTACGTCCGTTGTATCTGAGACAAAGGAGTAACCCCGTTCTTGATCACTTCAAGAACATCTTGGTGACCGAATAACACCTTCATTCGTTTGACAATTTATTATAATTCTTCGCATCAGTATGAGTAGGTTTTCAGGGACTTTCATTTGAAACCGAATTCATGTTGCACACCAGGTGTTTGTGGACCAGAACTAGGCTCTTGATGCCAATGTTGGAACTTTGAACCTCAAGTAATTGGAAGATACTTAGAAGGTTACATTTAATCAAGGATATCCATTATCCTTCTCATGATTAAACCATCACGGATCCCATCGGCCGCTAAAGTAGTGTCATCCGTGAACTTTACTTTGTTCTTCATGGCACAATTGATTTAAATAAACCAGTCCTTCCTCACCATCATATGAGTTGAATAACCCGAGTCTAAATACCATTCCTTTCTGCATTGAACTCCTTCATACTCATCATAGCGTTTTCCTCCGCATGTAACCAGTTACCGTATCATTCAATTGGTCACAACTCAATTTTGCAGAATTCCTTGAATTACTGTTGATGTTGTCCTGCAACTTGCGTTAGCATTCTTCTTCCTTGATCAGACCAAAAGTGTATTCTCTTCATCAAACTTTTGTCTTGCAACCTTGGCTTCATCCCCTTGAGATTACTTCTTATTCGCATTGCACTCTCTTGCAAAATGACCAAATCTTTTACACTTATGACACTTCTTCTTTCTCTTGTCTACCCTCTTCTTTTCACCTCTAAAGTTTCTTTGACCACCATTTTTGTTGTAGCTGCTCTCCCCCATTTGAAAAGTCAATTTCCTTTAATTTTAAGGCTTTCTTTCACCAAAAATCTAAAAATTCCCTTTACTCTTCATGATCCATTTTCCTTTTGATATTATCCTTCTCGTTAAAGCGGGCTTGAAAAGCAGTCTCCACTTTTCCATATTGAAATCTCTCTCATCCATCATTTGCTCATGAGCCTCAGAGAGCTTTACATCTCCTTTTTCTCATTGTCACAAGATCCTTCGATTCCTCAATCTCCATAACTACATTGTCAAATATGGTGTTAAAGAACACAAAATTTTTGAGACAACATACTGCTCCGTAATAGTTTCTTCGCATGCGCACCAACCGAGTGATTCTCGTTGTGAAATCGTCGATTGTCTCTCTCTTCTTCCATTTGATCAATTCGAGTTGACGCTTGTGAGTTTGTAACCTCATCACCTTGTCTTATCAACCCATGTATAAGTCTTCTCTAAGATCTCCCCGCTTGCTTTGACGATTCACAATCACAACCTTTTTCAAAGTTGTCACCATCAACACATTGATGGATCAAGAACAACGCTTTGAAATCTTTTTTCTCTTCCTTATGCACTTTTGTTGTACGTCCGTTGTATCTGAGACAAAAAGGTAGTAACCCCGTTCTTGATCCTTCAAGAACATCTTGGTGACCGAATAACACCTTCATTCGTTTGACAATTATTAAATTCTTCGCATCAAGTATGAGTAGGTTTTCAGGGACTATTTCA
>NW_026113005.1:0-47761 GCF_024323335.1 Lathyrus oleraceus
TTCTTTTTATGTTGTCAAAGGGGAGAAAAAGCAAGATGAAGTTTGAGAATGCATATATTCAAAGGGAGAAGGTATTTATTACTACGCATTGTCTCAAGTTTTTTCCATCATAAAAAATGGGGAGTATCTGAGTGCATCTTCCGTTAATTTATGTTAGGAGTGTTTTGTTGATGTTAAACTAGGACTCTTTAGCGTTTATGTAAAGTGTACAGTATTCTTTTATTCTCTGTGTCCATTTAAGCATTATGAAGCATACAAGTATTTGGAAACATCATTTAAAAGGTCTCATGCATTAAACATGCATGAAAAATCAAGTTTTATAAAAATATTGCAGGACAGTTCGACACATTCCAAGACAGGTCGACTTATAAAAGTTTTTAGACTATAGGTCGACACATCCATGAAATAGGTCAACACGTATAGTGTAGTATTAAATCCTATATATTTTGTTTCATGTGATGACTACACAGATCGACACATAGGAGGCACATGACATTATTAGGTCGACATATGACCTACATGAATTTAGGATTTCAAAGCATCTCATCATATTCAATTCAATCTATTCATACACATAATCATTTTTTGAATGGGTGTCATCTAAATTAAGATTGATAACGTCCAATTAGTTTTGTTGTACCGAGAATATTGGATTGAAATCTTTGAGGGATTCAAATAAAAATCAAGGTGGGATTTTCCTTCAAGATCTTTAGGGTTTAAAGATTTTTCATAAGATTGTACAATTTGATTCGATCGAGTGAAAGCCTTAGAACTAGGTGTGTCGTGCAAGGGACTCGCGTGAAATGGTGGATTGTGTTGACAAATTTTAGGTTTAACAAGTGTGCACGTGGGATTAATTCAGTCGGGTGAAATCCTTGAGACAAGAAGGTCATGCAAGGAAGTAGTAATAACATGTGAATTGAAGCGACATTGTTGGTGTCTTGAACAATCTTTGATCAAGGGTTTTGAAGGTGTTAGAGTCAAGAAACAACCTTGGGTTTGTGGGATTTGATCTCTTATCTCTTGTATACATACATTTGATAAGTAAGATTTATTATAATAATATATCAATTGAATTTGAATTGAGAGAATATGTAATGGTCGATGGGGAACTGGCTAAATAACTCTTTGTATACTCTCTCTCTCTCTCTCTCTCTCTCTCTCTATATATATATATATATAATATATATATATATATATATATATATATATATATATATATATTATATATATATATCTATTTTTTTATTCATAAATTGTCGATTATTTTGATCACCAGATCAACATAGTTGGATCATAATTTTGATTATATTTTGAATCTTGTGTTTGTTCTCTTGATCACTAACCATTTGTTTGTGATTGAATTTCTTAGAACAAAAAACACAATATAAAATTATAAACTTTGTTTTTTCGCACATCAAGTGTTTGATAAATTATTTGACTTAGTTTTTTTGTGTGGATACCATTGGAGATAAAGTTTACTATCGTAGAGTATGCAATTAGTTGTGATTAATTGTTGTTGATTGACTAATGAATTATTATCATAACATTGACACCTTTACGCATATTTGGGCTATTCATTACTAGGTTCGGTTAGACGATTTTGATATGAGAAATATTTGAAACTTGCTTTCATGCCATAAGCTTTTCTAAGTCAAATTTTAGAATAAATTTTTAACTTGGGATCTATTCACCCCCTCGAGATCTAGGTCTATCGTCTAACACTTTCTACTTTATCCTCTTCATAGTTTACATGAATGATTAGTTATCAAGTTCTCCTAATCTTGTTAATTAATGATTTTTTTGTTTATAAATGTTGTTAGTGAGTTTGTTATATCATATGTGACTGCTTGTTTTACTAACCCCTGATTGAACTTGCATTCATTTAAATAGATTTTTGAGATAATGATTAGAAAAATTAAATTATCATCCAACGTTCATCGAATTACATTCATCTTATAATTCATGATTTCCTCTTTAAATTATAAAATTTGATCCAATACCATAAATTCTTCAAAACAATGATGATAAATGGATGACATTCTGAGTCTTTCACACAAAATTTAATGTTTGCAAATAAAGTAGAAAAAAAAAAGACACGGGAATCAAATTTTGTGTGAAAGACTTAGAAGACATTCATTCATCATCATTATTTTGTAGAAGTTGGGATTGAATCAAATTATATGGGTTAATGAGGAAAACATAAATTACAGATGCATGAAATTAGAATATATTTGACCGTTTAAGTTGTTTATTAAGAATAATTTAATTTTTCTTATTATCAAAAATCTATTTGAATGGTTGTATATGGTTCATGAGGGGAAGGAAAACAAGAAATCTCATATTTTATAATAAACTCTTACACATATCACTACTGTTGGAAAATATAACCGTGGTGAAATGTTATTTTTTATGCGCTTTAATTGGTTGAAGTTGAGTATCGAACCCATAACTTTATATTTATGACAACAATTGTTTAACGTCAATCGATGTTATAGGTATCACGATACATAGTTTACCATAACGGTTGGACGTCCATGGTTGAAAGTAGGAAATTTACAACCACACCCTACTTTACCATAATTGATCGGGCGTGATGGTATCCCTTTTCCAACCATGGTGAATATTTTTTTTCTGTAGTAGTGAGTCAACCCAAAAATTCAAGGAGATGCAAGTGCTCAAAGGTTGTGAAAGACTTAGGTTGAATGAATAAAGACCTGAGTCTTGGAAAAAAGAGAACATGAATATCAAGTTGGAAAACAAAAGAAAAAAAACCAACTTGTTTAAGTTTTTGTTAATTATTTCATGGAGTTGTTCATTGCTTACCAGAAATGGTGTTGAATGTCATTTTAATGATTCCGTAAAAAAATTATTTTCATCCCTCTAACAATAACAATTCACTACAACATTTTATACTTTAGGCAACGGATTTTAAGGAAAAGAATAGGCAACGATTGAAAAACCGTCACCTAAAGGCATCATAGACCACACTTTTTTATGCGTGGACGAGTTTCTTGGAAAAGCGTGAAAAACCGTCCCTTATTTACTTTATGCTACGGTTCGTAAAATGCGGGCATAACATAAACATCGTCTATTTACTATAAGCGACGCTTATGGAATCGTAGATATAACATAACCGTAGTTTATTCCTTTTATGCCACGGTTAAGATATGTGGTTGTTACAACAACTAAAAAAGCATGGCCTATTGTTAAAAGGCTACGGTTTTTATTATTATTTTGAACTTCAGTTATTTTTCTTAAAATATAAAAATAAAATAAAAACAATATTTTTTAAAAAATGAAACAAAAGTTTCGAACCGAAGTGTGCAACTAAAATGGTTAAAGATCATTACCACTGGATTCCTGACATTTAATCAACATATTTTGATCCTTAAAAGATTTTTAAATTAGACTTCAATTAATTTATTATGTTATATTTAAATGGAAAAAGGTAAATTTATTAAAACATAACAATCAAGGAATCAAACTCAGGTCCTTACTTTCAAAGAAAACATATGTTACCACTATGCCACTTTCATTTCATTTGAACATTTTTCTTTGAAAATTTATTTATAATTTAATGTTCGTATTTTTTTCTTATAATTTCCTAAAAGCTGATTCATTACAATTGAATCCTAAATTATATTTTTTTCTTTCTCTCTACATAACTTTCTGCCGTTTCTTCTTTCTCTTTACAGAACCTTCTGTCTTTTCTTCTTTCTTTCTACTCAAAGAAAGATTTTCTCTACAACTCACATACTCTCACGCCAGCCATCTTTCTATCCCTATTCCTTTTTTATCCCTTTTCCTCCCCCCTTCTTTTTCTTTTTTTCCCGCCTCCCCGCTTTTTTTTTGCCGCCCCTGCACCAGAGCAAATTCCCGCACGTTTTCTGCTGCAACTCACCTTCGCTGTATTGTTGCATCATTTGTTACAAACACTTCTCAAGAGTAAGTTTCTCATTCTCATTCTATTTCTCATAAATACCTCTTACCACCAAAATCTTTTGTTGTTCACCTTTTTCATTTACTTATCTGTTTTGAATACCTTCGTTTTTCCTTTCTGTTTATGAAATTAGAAATCGCTCGAGCTGGACCACCGCCTCAAATTATCTGCCATATTTGTCTCCAAGGGTGAGTCTCATTCTTCCTAAAATTACTCAAATACTTAAATTATCCTAAAACTCTAACCTTCCTATTTCTCCAAATCTGAATTGAAAAATATTACTTTAAATATTTTTTGTTACAAAAGTTATTCTGTAAGGATGTCATATGGTTATTAGGGTTTATTATATAAGGGCGTTATAATACTTTATTGAGATTGTATTTTCTTTCATAGGCTTAGCGTGAAAGTTGTTTCAAATTATAACATCAATTGCTTTAAGTTTTTGGTTTTTAGTAACTCATATTATAGTAACCTTTTGGTACAAGAATAACTTAACAGAGGGACATACTTTTCAAAATAGAAGAAACTAGGAAGAATATAATATTATTGTACACTGTTATATCTAATCAACCAAAAATATACAGTTATTTTAATCATGGTTTAATTTCATAAAACCAAAATGATCTCACACAAAATTAGTTAGTAACCAATTATTATAGTATATGTCCTTGACTATTGATAGCAACCATTTAACTTAATGATAGCAACCATTTAACTTAATAAATTGATTATTGATAGCAACCAATTATTAGAGTACTGTTAACACTAATTGTTGATACAATTAATAATCAAATATAGTTTAATTTGATTTCCTGTTGATCAGACATGTTGCACTACTCTTGAGAGTAATAATTTTTTTCATTATTTTAATAGTAAACAAGAATTATTTATTCATGTCAAATATGTGTTAAGATATGAGAGGAATTTGGAACTCGAGGAGAAAGTCCAGGAGGAAATATATCATATTACATTTTATTACTATTAGCAAATAACCTCACAAAAGATGTAAACATATTATTATTATTAGCAAACAATGGTAGATCTATTATAAGGGGATGATAGGTGCCATGGCCAACAGTGGTAGATCTATTGTCCAAATTATGAAGATGATTCTGATTTTGACAATACTATGTTATGATAGTAAATTTCTATTTTATGATCTAACCTTATTATTTCTTGATTTGTTTCTTAATTTTCACATTTTCTCCATCGATACCTTTTTATGGTTTGATGAGCATTCTTATTTATTTCTTTGTTTCTCTAAAAAAAAATTGTGTTTAAATATTTGCAGAACAAATGAGAAAGGAAGAAAACAACAAGAAAAATATGAAATGTCATGTGAAGGGTCAAATGGGTGCTTCCAGTTTTGAGCTACCGCAAGTCAAATCAAGATTTGAATTGGCAAGGAATTTCAATATCAAACTGGAGGAAAGAAAGACCAAACATGGAAAATCACGTGATGACCTGATGGCCAAACTGTTTCTGACTTAGGCTATTTCCTTGGAACTATAGCGAAGAATGCAGATTTTTGTCCATTGATCTATACAAATTTCAAAGAATTGCTTAAAGATGAAGCAGATCCTAAGTTTCATAATGATCATATTTGGAAATATATTAATGTATGAAAAGTAAAATTTCATATTTTTTAAATGATCAAATATTTATCTACAATTGATGACAAATATTGTTTTATTTTTGCAGACGAAGTTCAACATTCCCGAGAGAGGAAAAAAAGCAGTATTTTCTCGAATAAATAATTCTTGGAGACGGCACAAATACTCTATCAAGAGAGATCATTTCCTAAAGTACTCTAGTATGAAGGAAAGATTAAAGAACCATCCAAAAGGTATATCTGAATATCATTTCAAGAAATTATTAGTGTATTGGAAAGATAATCATGTTCAGGTAAGTTATTTATTTTGCATTCAATATAGTAAGAAAAATGTTCAATTAAAATATTAGAATGGAAAAACAAAAGGGGTAAATCAAAGATGCACCATAGTTATACAATATCATAACATATCAATTTTCATCTTTTGGTTGGTTGGTTGCTCCATTATTTTCTTCTTTTTAAGCAAAATGATTTGAAAATCATACACTATCTATAATTAACATTGATGTGCTGATTAATATCTATGTGTGTGTATATACTTGTTGGATAAAGTTTTGCTTCATTTCAACTAATATGGAATAAGATGCATGACTTTTTCTTATGTGCATAGTTTCGAACAGTATGAAACACAGTTAAATTTCTTTGTATATTTAACATATTTTCTAGTTAGACAATTTCTAATTATATTTAGTAGTAAAGGCAATATAGACATAATGAAACACAATTGCAGCCCCATATTAGCATAATTTTTGCTTAGACATTATTGTGCACATTTTCATACTATCTTTATTAAATACTTACTACTCAATGAACTAATTCAATTTCTTTGCATGTAACATTGATTCTACTCAGTGATTAAGTAACCATGACAAGGAAGGAAGTCATAAATATTTATGACTTCCTTCCTTGTCATGGTTACTTAATCAATGAAGATGAAGTTTTGAATTTAATGATTTTCATCCCGGTAAGTTTGTGATTTTTGTTTTTGTTTTTATCTATGTGTCTTAATGAACTAAAATCGAGATTTACACAAACCGATAACGTATTACATAACCAAAATACATATAGCCCAAAAGGCATATGAACTAGTCTTAAAATACAACTTTGTTATGTGTAAAAATACAACAAAAATACATCATAACTAAATCAATATGTTGGTTCATGTCTACAAATCCAAAAGGCATAACAAAGTCTCAAAATACATCATAACTAAACCATTAGGAAAATTCACTAGGATGTTTAATGTCTAAAAATCCAAAGGTTGTGTTGGATCAATTCCTTCTCCCTTGAGGTTTTTGCATTTGAGGACCATTGTTCTATCACTCTCCTTAAATTCAATTCCCAAGCAACTTTTGGTTTGGTTTTCTTTTTCTGCATAACACAGACACCAAAATATTAGAGGAACATTTTGATATAATAATTGAAAGAGCTTAACTGGTTTAAGAAACTCAAATGGTTTAAGAGTTGGAGGAGTTAAAGAAATAACTACCTCAGGTACATTATGTTCAATAGTTGGAACAGGTGCGGATAACATATAGTCAAGTGCATAACGAGTTATACCATAGTCATGTGCACCAGTAGAAACATATTCAAATTGAGCAATTAGAACAAATGCAGTTTGAGTAGTTGGAACAAGTGTAGTTTGAGCAGTTTGGGATGTAACATCATTCACATTTGGTTGAGGTTGTGTTGCCTCATATGCTGCTACAAGATTTGCAACAAGCATTTCAAACTCAAGATCAATATCAGTTTGAGATTCAATAGGTTGAGGTTGTTCTTGCATTGTGTCGCATCTCAAAAATACAACCTCGCGAGCATTCACGATATTGCGGAATGATTGAACAGAGGTGTCACCGAACTTTATTTATTCTAAAGAAGTAAAGGAAAATATCAATAAAACTCTTAAAAGAAATAGAAGATGGTCAAACCGGTTAGAAGATGGTCGAACTTTATTAATGTCAAAATTAATTTTTCAATTTACAAAAAAAAAAATATAAAAAAACTTATAATATTTTGAAATACAATTTTATAAAATTCATTTTTAAAAATACAAAGAAAAAATTCATTTTTTAAAAAATTGAAATAAATAGAATCTTAATATTCCAAAATGTAGAAAGTAGTATTTTGCAGTGTTTTAAAACTCGATCTTAATCGTTAGTCAGACCGGTTATAAGAGGGTAGAGTCGTCTGAGAAGATCATTTCATCATAATTGAAATTCACTTCAAGAAAATTAATGTGCCGCATCCAATTTAAAACTAAAAAATGAATAAAAAATAATTGTTGGTAAATTTTAAACAAAGATTATTATTATTTTGAGAAAATATTTGTATTTATTTTATAAAAAAATTGTTTTATTTTAAAATAAAAAATATTATTTTATTTTTATATATAAGAAAAACCGTAGATAAGTTTCATGCGGTATTTTCTTAGATTTGACAACGGAGATTAGTTATGTTGAAAATGTGATTTATGCAGCAACATCTGCAGATTGAAAATGTGATTTCTACTGCAACATCTGCAAGTTGAAAATATGATTTCTGCAGCAAAATCTGCAGGTATTTCTATCGAGTTTTTTCTTAACACTATAATCATTTTAAGAAATGCTAGGAAAATACGCACGTATATTTGCGAAATTTACTGCAAATTTAGAAAAAGGTTCAATCTGAGGTTTTGGATGAAACTCAGGTCAAACAACAAAATGTTAGTCTAACCATATGGTAAAGATCGACCTCCATAGGTCGGATCCTCATGTGATCCATTTCTAAAAGTCGAATAGGATTTGTTGGGCAAAACCGTAGAGAATAAACAAGTTTATTAACGTTTTTCTTTAGGATTAACATTAAACATCACTCTTTCTTAACTGAAATACTTTTATCACTTATTATGAAATTATGAAAAGTTAATTAGAATCTGAACGATAATAGATATAAGAAAGAAGTCATCATAGTTGTATCTAAATGTGTGGTCCAACATCAATTAAATTCAAAAATACAAAACATATATAGTGCTAAACTGGTAAAAGAAAAAGAGAAAATACAAAGACTTTTTCACATCATACAATACAATACAACAAAGATATTACTATAATTATAACCTCCTACTATTTCATCACGCACAATAAAGAAATGAAGCAATAATGTCCATATTGCAAACATTTAGCTGATTACATTATGCAACTCGTAAAAAAGTGTTTAAGGGCTAGAGGTTGAAGAAGGTGGTGGGGTGAGAAATGGGATGGAGGGGAAAGTGGTCGGGATTGAGGTGGGAATGTTGGGAAGTGAAGTGATTGCTGGCAATGGTGGAATGTTGAGAGTTGGAATATTTGTAGGAAAGGTAGGAAGTGGTGGCATAGTGAGTTTAGGAAGAGATGGAGGTAATGGAGGAAGACTTGCTTGAGGTAATGTTGAAATTGAAGGCAAAGGTGGCAATGCTGTTGACTTTGGTAAAGTTGGAATGCCGGGAAAATTTGGTTGTGTGGTTTGTCATACCCCAAAATTTGCCCATTAATATTTCAAGACATTTTGCAAGGCATTCCGACTCATATATAACACTGATCTTGAAGAAACAAAGGCCCAGCTCACGGATGGCCCAATCCAGAAAATGGCCCAAACTGGCCTGTTCGCTACGCGCTCGCCTAGCGAAGCTGACAGACAACAAAAATTTCGGGCTTCATTCTGAGCCCAAAAAAAAAAAAAAAAAAAAACGAGAAACGAAAAAAAAAAAAAAAAAAAAAGAGAAATTTTTTTTTTAATTAATTAATTAATTAATTAATTAATTAATTAAATAATTAAAATAAATAAATAAATAAAATATAACAAATTATTTTGGACTTGGGTCTCCCTCATTCCAAGCCCATTACCCACGAAATTAGTCTATAAATACTGAAGTTTCAGTAGGGGACACTTGGAGTTACACTGGGAGATTCACTGGGGAAAAAAAAGAGGAGGAGAACAGAGAAGAACGAATAGAAGTTTTGGCATAGGAACCCTGCCTACCCGGAGAATTCAGAGTAAAGAAACCCTGAAGGCAGCCCATCTGCACCGAAGCCATCGCCGTCCAATTCCCGCTGCCTAACTTATTCCGATACTACAAGTGGTCAATCCCTTCAACCTTGAATTGGCAAACAGGTTTGCGTATCTCTATTGTTTATACTTTCAATTGGCCATATCTACATATATAATGCATCATGATTAAATGTTGATATATAATTTGCTTTCGTATGGGAATTTAAATATGCCTGAATACCCTGAATGTTTGATCATGGTATTCCTGTGATAAAATGCCATAAAATTCAAAGTTCCTAACGTGGGGCTGTTTTCAAATTCAAAATCCGTGGCCGCTCGCTAGCACCTCTCTAGGCGAGCCTGGGGCGAATATTCGCCTGGCCTTCGCTAGGCGAGGCAGAGGCGAACGAGACAGTAGCTGACTTTTCTATTCTGTTTTTTTTATGTTTTATCATAGCCATGCATTATTCATCCTATCCTATTTATTGTTGTGATATTTCTCCGGTGTAATCTTCGATTGCACCCTGATTTGGTGTTCTGACATGTTTCTTTTTTTTTGAGTTTCGTAAAGGTTCACATATCCTAGGAAAAGGTTATTGGCTAGGTATTCCACTTTATTTGTGGGATACCCTTGTGGAGTTTCACCCTAAATTAATTTTTAATGTATTAATTTCTAATGTATTAATTTTTTAATATATTATTTTTAATAATTTTAATGTGGAGTTTCATCCTAATTATATAATTAATTGTAAAACTTTGCCTTTGAATAAGTGATCTTGGACCTCTCTTTGTTGCCTTACGATTACGATATTACGGTCATGTCCCGCGAACGTGGGGATACCCTTAGCAAAGACCCTTCGGTTAAATCATCATAAAATAAATTATAGTCCCTCGGATGTTGCCTTCGAATATACAACTTTGTCCCTCGATGACCCTCCGATGTTGCCTACGGTTAAAAGATGATAGTCCCTTCGAATGCTAAGATATCCTCGTAACTGTTGCCTTCAATGACCTATCGATGACCCTACGATGACCCTTAAACATCCAAAGGATAAAACTACTTATTTCTCAATAATAAGGACAGTTTTACCCTCATAAGGATAGGAAATGCTCATAAAGACCTTGGGTCGGTATAACTCTTAATTGTTGGCTCACAACCTAAAACATATTTTCACACCTCACACCTTTCAAAATATCTTTAGAAAATCACCACTTGGTATATATTCATACTAGAATCATTACCGAGTTATATTTTTCTAAACAATTTCCAAAACTAAACGAGATAACTACTTTGTATATATTCATACAAGAATCATTGCAAAGTTAAATTCTCTTTCCAAAAACAATTTTCCAAACAATTCACAAACACTTTTTTTCAGACAAAAATAATATAAGTGATCGAGCAATTAAGAGCCCATGGATAACCATGGATACAAAGGGTGCTAACACCTTCCCTTTGTATAATGTACCTCCCGAACCCAAAATCTAAATTAAGGTCTTTCCTGTTCTTTTCCACCTTTCCTTATTGGATAAAAGAAAAGTCGGTGACGACTCTTGCTAACCGCGACATTGCGATAAAAAACACAAAAAGTCCAGTTCACCGTATGACAGAACTGGCGACTCTGCTGGGGACCCGAAATATTTAAAAAGAGAGGTTACCTTAAAAACAAGATCACTTATTCAATTTGTCTGATTTATTTTTAAGGGATTGCTTGGGTATGTTATGCTTGAGTGAAAGATCCTACACCCGGATCTAGTGTACCTTAGGTAAGTAGCAAGAGATCATCGCGACTGTCCGGCGTATACTGGAATGGTCAAAATGATGGCTACGGTTAATGTGGCACTTTGGATGTCCTGATGTTCCTCATGTTAGTTGAGGAAATATTTGGCATTCGCGTGGTGTCATAAAAGCATTAACCAGACCTTTAGAACCCTAATTGACTCATCCTGGCCATTAGAAAGTAGTGAGATAACTGGCTTCGGTTCCGACTGGGGTTGGTTGAGACTCGATACTACACTCTTTGAGATTGGACTTTAGGGAAGCTTCGGTCAACCACTTGGTGTTGCACTGAAGTGGACTTAAGGAAAGGTCAATGATTTGAGATCCTTCTAGAACCCGGTTACTATTCTAAGACAGGTTGAACCAACCAAACTTCAGTGGGGAGGGTATTTACCTATGGAACTCACGCAAGCCTTAAAACCTAGGAATGATTGTTGTGTGACTTGCTTGTGCTTGTTATTCATCATAACAACATAACATCATAACATCATGGCATTGTACTAACCATTTCAAGGATTTAGGGATTTAACTCTGCTAAAAAAAAAAACAAAAACAAAAGCAAAAAAAAAAGAGAAAAGAAAAAAAAAGCTCTTTTTGTTAGTTTATGCAAAGTTAAATCCCGAAAGTCCTTGAAAACATTTCATACATTGCATTGCATCGCATAACAGGTATTCTAAAGGATCAGTGTTCTCACGATTTTCCTATCAAACAGATTCCAGCAGATTCAAACAGATTGAACAATGGCTCTCAAACAAACTGTCAAAGATCTCCAGGCCCAGAATGCTCAATTCCAGGAAATGATGCTGAGCTTATCTAAGGGGCAGGAAGAACTGAAAGCTCTTTTGATGGAGAAGAAGAAGGACCAGAAATCTGTGGGTTACATCAACCCGGGGAGAAGGCTTAAGGGACAGGTTACAGGAGTCAAGATTAGAATTCCGAAGGATTCAGAAGAAGAGACCGAGAATGATTCGGAAGATGAGAATCCTAATCTCGTCAATTCTGAGGACGACGACGAAGATTATGAACATGAACAGTACTCTCCGAAGGATGATAAGTACAAGTTGCTGGAAGAACGTATGCTAGCTATGGAGGAGCAGAAAGTGCCCGGTCTGGATTTCGAAAACTTGGGTCTGGTCTCTGATGTGGTCATTCCCCGCAAATTCAAGGTTCCCATTTTCACTAAGTATGATGGTGCCTCTTGTCCTCAGATGCATCTAAGGGCTTATGTGAGAAAGATTCAGCCGCACACTACTGATAAGAAACTGTGGATCCATTTCTTCCAAGAGAGTCTGTCTGGCACACAGTTAGAGTGGTATTATCAGCTTGAGAGCTCTAACATCCGCACATGGACTGATTTAGCAACAGCTTTCTACAAGCACTACCAGTATAATTCTGAGTTAGCGCCTACTCGGCTACAGCTACAAAATATGACTATGGGCTCTAAAGAAAGTTTCAAAGAATATGCTCAAAAGTGGAGAGATTTGGCTGGCAGAGTCAAACCCCCTATGACTGATCGAGAGTTAGTGGACATGTTCATGGGTACACTGACTGGCCCATTCTACAACCATCTACTGGGAAGTTCCTCGTCAGGTTTCACTGAACTTATCTTGACAGGTGAACGGGTTGAAAGCGGCATTCGAAGTGGAAAGATACAGGCAGCTACTTCTGCAAGCACCAAAAAGTCCTATCAGGGAAAGAATGAATCAAATGCTGTGTACAGTGAGAGGAAGCATAACAAGAAGAATCGTGACCATACTGTTGGGGCAGTTACAATTGCCGCACCGCCATCTCAGAACTTCCAACACAGACAAGACAGGTCGAGAAGACAGTTTACCAAGATCAATATGACTTTAACCCAAGCACTGCAGAGTATGTTAAAGGCCAATTTGATTACCCTCAGAGGCCCTCCTGCAAATCCCAACACTACTTCTCCTCGTTATAATCCCAACGCTAGGTGTGCCTATCACTCCGATAGCCCCGGGCATGATACGAATGATTGTTGGTTGTTGAAGAACAAGATTCAGGATATGATCGACGCTGGAGAAATTGAATTTGATCCTCCGGCGACCCCCAATGTCATCACAGCACCTATGCCTAATCATGACCAGAATGTTAATGTTGTGGACGACAATTCTCACGTTACTGACGTTGCTGATTTAGCATCTCCTCTCCTGATCGTTAAGAAGAATTTATTGCAAGCTGGTTTATTTCCAGGTTGTGCTGAAGATTGCGATCTCTGTGTACTCCGACCCAATGATTGTTTGAAGTTGAAGAACGGCATTCAACGGCTGATGGATGATCGTACAATTCTATTTGAAAGGGTTCCTAAGGTGGACAACTCTATTGAAGAGGTATCTGTGATTGCTAGGTCCAAAGCTCCAGTGAAGATTACCGCTACTAGAGTGCCTGTGAAGATTACCGCTGAGCCAAAGTGGCTCCCCTGATTATTACCGCACCTGGCCCCGTGCCATATTCCTTCAGCAAAGCTATTCCGTGGAACTATGGAGGCGACGTTTACATCCATGGCATAAAGCAAGTTGGTAGTTCTGCTAATCCTAATGATATTGTGGGGACTAGTAAAGTTACTCGAAGTGGAAGGATCTACTCCCCAGAAATCTCACCTCCCGCTCCCGAAATTCGAGGAAAAAGACCAGTCAATCCTCCTCAGTCAGAGACATCGGTCGAAGTTACTTCTGAAGATGTTGCCAAACAGGAAATGGAAGAGATGCTGAAAATCATCCGTAAGAGCGATTTTGTCGTAGTGGAACAATTGGGGCATACTCCGTCTAAAATCTCAATGTTGTCCTTGTTATTATCCTCTGAATCCCATGCCAATGCATTGATGAAATTCTTGAAGACCGCTCATGTGCCTCAAGAAACATCCGTCGATCAATTCGAACATTATGTTGCTAATTTGACTGTTGACAATGGCCTAGGCTTTTCCGATGCTGACCTGACACCAGCGGGAAAGAATCACAATAAAGCTCTGCATATCTCCATCGAGTGTGAGGGGATCACCCTGGCTCACGTGTTGATCGACAACGGCTCTTCCTTGAATGTGCTCCCGAAAGCTGTACTCGATAAATTTGACTACAAAGGCATTGAACTGAAACCTAGTGATGTTGTGGTGCGTGCTTACGATGGTGCGAAGAGTGTTGTCTATGGTGAAGTGGTTCTCCCTATCAAGATAGGACCTCAAGTCTTCAACACTACCTTTCACGTGATGGACATTCGTCCCGCCTACTCCTGCTTGTTGGGGCGCCCTTGGATCCATGGGGCAGGTGCGGTAGCTTCGTCGCTTCATCAAAAGCTGAAGTATCCAATAGCAGGCATGGTTGTCACTGTATGTGGAGAAGAAGAGTATATTGTCAGTAGTGTGCAAGCCTTCAAATACGTCGAGATGGATGGTGAATTCTTTGAGACTCCTTCTCAGTCATTTGAAGTGGTTCCTCCACCCAGTCCTGTCCTTAAGCCAACTCCCCTTGTGCCCAAGGTTGTTCGTGCTCCCCCTGTCATGATCTCTCTGAAAGATGCTCAAGCCGCGATTGAAAATGGTGATCGTGCTGGTTGGGGTCAACTGATCAATGTACCGTACAAGTCTGATAAAGCTGGCCTGGGGTTTAACTCTGGAAAGATAGTCAAAAATCTGATTAATGCTATGGAAGATGCTGATAGTGATTGCGACTTGGATAGCTGGATTTTCCCAACAATTGGTGACGGACTCAACAATTGGAAGACTGAAGACATTATCCCGATTTCCTTTAGTCAGGAGTAATTGTTATTGTTTATTCTAGAATTGCAAATTTTAATTTTCTTTTACAATCAAACTTCTTAAAGCATTGTGTCTATGCCCGAGGCACAATAGCTAATTTGTTAAGGGTTTTGTCATTTTCATAAGCATATTTATATTCAATAAATCAATGGACGTTTTGCATTCAAATATTGCGCTCTTTGTCTCTCCTATTATCTTTCAAACGAGCTATGTTTTCTTACACACACGCACGTAACGAATTGCAGATCCCTATCCACTCTGGATCCTGTTGATAATAGTTCTACTACTGTTCATTATGACTTTGAAAATCCGATCTACCGAGCCGAAGATGGAAGTGAGGAAGATTGTGAAGTACCTGAAGAACTTGCCAGAATGTTACTACAAGAAGAAAGGACTATACAGCCGCATGAGGAGTCAGTTGAGACTGTAAATCTGGGTACCGAGGTGGACAAGAGAGAAGTCAAAATAGGAGCAGGCTTGGAAATCAGTGTCAAAAGAAGATTGATTCAAATGCTACATGACTATGTGGAGATTTTTGCTTGGTCTTACGAAGACATGCCAGGGCTGGATACCGATATAGTAGTGCATCATTTGCCGACGAAGGAAGATTGTCGTCCTGTTAAGCAAAAGGTTCGTCGCATGCGTCCTGAAATGTCCGAGAAAATCAAGGCCGAAGTCATGAAACAATTCGATGCTGGTTTTCTGGCGGTTACTTCTTATCCTCAATGGGTTGCTAATGTGGTACCAGTGCCAAAGAAGGATGGTAAGGTGCGAATGTGTGTGGATTACAGAGATTTGAATAGAGCGAGTCCCAAGGATGATTTCCCACTGCCACACATTGATGTTCTGGTAGACAACACCGCTCAACACAAGGTATTCTCCTTCATGGATGGATTCTCGGGTTATAACCAGATCAAAATGGCACCTGAGGACATGGAGAAGACTACGTTTGTGACGCAATGGGGCACCTTCTGTTATAAAGTAATGTCGTTTGGTTTAAAGAACGCAGGAGCAACGTACCAGCGTGCTATGGTGGTTTTGTTCCATGATGTCATACCCCAAAAATTACCCATCATTTTTCCTAAAAAAAAAAAAAAAAAAAAAAAAAAAAAAAAAAAAAAAAAACGAAAAAAAAAACGAAAAAAAAAAAAAAAAAAAAAAAAAAAAAAATTTAATTAATTAATTAATTAATTAATTAATTAATTAAACAATTAAAATAAATAAATAAATAAAATATAACAAATTATTTTGGACTTGGGTCTCCCTCATTCCAAGCCCATTACCCACGAAATTAGTCTATAAATACTGAAGTTTCAGTAGGGGAGTTACACTTGGAGTTTACACTGGGAGATTCACTGGAGAAAGAAGGAAGAGAAGCAAAACACTCTGAGGTTTCCTTGGAACAAAACCTTGAGGAAAAGAAAGAGAGAGAACAGAGAAGGACGGATAGAAACTTTGGCATAGGAACCCTGCCTACCCGGAGAATTCAGAGTAAAGAAACCCTGAAGGCAGCCCATCTGCACCGAAGCCATCGCCGTCCAATTCCCGCTGCCTAACTTATTCCGATACTACAAGTGGTCAATCCCTTCAACCTTGAATTGGCAAACAGGTTTGCGTATCTCTATTGTTTATACTTTCAATTGGCCATATCTACATATATAATGCATCATGATTAAATGTTGATATATAATTTGCTTTCGTATGGGAATTTAAATATGCCTGAATACCCTGAATGTTTGATCATGTTATTCCTGTGATAAAATGCCATAAAATTCAAAGTTCCTAACGTGGGGCTGTTTTCAAATTCAAAATCCCTGGCCTATTCTGTTTTTTTTATGTTTTATCATAGCCATGCATTATTCATCCTATCCTATTTATTGTTGTGATATTTCTCCGGTGTAATCTTCGATCGCACCCTGATTTGGTGTTCTGACATGTTTCTTTTTTTTTAGTTTCGTAAAGGTTCACATATCCCAGGAAAAGGTTATTGGCTAGGTATTCCACTTTATTTGTGGGATACCCTTGTGGAGTTTCACCCTAAATTAATTTTTAATGTATTAATTTCTAATGTATTAATTTTTTAATATATTATTTTTAATAATTTTAATGTGGAGTTTCATCCTAATTATATAATTAATTGTAAAACTTTGCCTTTGAATAAGTGATCTTGGACCTCTCTTTGTTGCCTTACGATTACGATATTACGGTCATGTCCCGCGAACGTGGGGATACCCTTAGCAAAGACCCTTCGGTTAAATCATCATAAAATAAATTATAGTCCCTCGGATGTTGCCTTCGAATATACAACTTTGTCCCTCGATGACCCTCCGATGTTGCCTACGGTTAAAAGATGATAGTCCCTTCGAATGCTAAGATATCCTCGTAACTGTTGCCTTCAATGACCTATCGATGACCCTACGATGACCCTTTTACATCCAAAGGATAAAACTACTTATTTCTCAATAATAAGGACAGTTTTACCCTCATAAGGATAGGAAATACTCATAAAGACCTTGGGTCGGTATAACTCTTAATTGCTGGCTCACAACCTAAAACATTTTTTTCACACCTCACACCTTTCAAAATACCTTCAGAAAATCACCACTTGGTATACATTCATACTAGAATCATTACCGAGTTATATTTTTCTAAACAATTTTCAAAACTAAACGAGATAATCACTTTGTATACATTCATACAAGAATCATTACAAAGTTAAATTCTCTTTTCAAAACAATTTTCTAAACAATTCACAAACACTTTTTTTTAGACAAAAATAATATAAGTGATCGAGCAATTAAGAGCCCATGGATAACCATGGATACAAAGGGTGCTAACACCTTCCCTTTGTATAATGTACCTCCCGAACCCAAAATCTAAATTAAGGTTTTTCCTGTTCTTTTCCACCTTTCCTTATTGGATAAAAGAAAAGTCGGTGGCGACTCTTGCTAACCGCGACATTGCGATAAAAAACACAAAAAGTCCAGTTCACCGTATGACAGAACTGGCGACTCTGCTGGGGACCCTAAATATTTAAAAAGAGAGGTTACCTTAAAAACAAGATCACTTATTCAATTTGTCTGATTTATTTTTAAGGGATTGCTTGGGTATGTTATGCTTGAGTGAAAGATCCTACACCCGGATCTAGTGTACCTTAGGTAAGTAGCAAGAGATCATCGCGACTGTCCGGCGTATACTGGAATGGTCAAAATGATGGCTACGGTTAATGTGGCACTTTGGATGTCCTGATGTTCCTCATGTTAGTTGAGGAAATATTTGGCATTCGCGTGGTGTCATAAAAGCATTAACCAGACCTTTAGAACCCTAATTGACTCATCCTGGCCATTAGAAAGTAGTGAGATAACTGGCTTCGGTTCCGACTGGAGTTGGTTGAGACTCGATACTACACTCTTTGAGATTGGACTTTAGGGAAGCTTCGGTCAACCACTTGGTGTTGCACTGAAGTGGACTTAAGGAAAGGTCAATGATTTGAGATCCTTCTAGAACCCGGTTACTATTCTAAGACAGGTTGAACCAACCAAACTTCAGTGGGGAGGGTATTTACCTATGGAACTCACGCAAGCCTTAAAACCTAGGAATGATTGTTGTGTGACTTGCTTGTGCTTGTTATTTATCTAACAACATGACATCATAACATCATAACAACATAACATCATAACATCATGGCATTGTACTAACCATTTCAAGGATTTAGGGATTTAACTCTGCTAAAAAAAAAAAAACAGAAAAAAACAAAAACAAAAGCAAAAACAAAAGAGAAAAGAAAAAAAAAGCTCTTTTTGTTAGTTTATGCAAAGTTAAATCCCGAAAGTCCTTGAAAACATTTCATACATTGCATTGCATCGCATAACAGGTATTCTAAAGGATCAGTGTTCTCACGATTTTCCTATCAAACAGATTCCAGCAGATTCAAACAGATTGAACAATGGCTCTCGAACAAACTGTCAAAGATCTCCAGGCCCAGAATGCTCAATTCCAGGAAATGATGCTGAGCTTATCTAAGGGGCAGGAAGAACTGAAAGCTCTTTTGATGGAGAAGAAGAAGGACCAGAAACCTGTGGGTTACATCAACCCGGGGAGAAGGCTTAAGGGACAGGTTACAGGAGTCAAGATTAGAATTCCGAAGGATTCAGAAGAAGAGACCGAGAATGATTCGGAAGATGAGAATCCTAATCTCGTCAATTCTGAGGACGACGACGAAGATTATGAACATGAACAGTACTCTCCGAAGGATGATAAGTACAAGTTGCTGGAAGAACGTATGCTAGCTATGGAGGGGCAGAAAGTGCCCGGTCTGGATTTCGAAAACTTGGGTCTGGTCTCTGATGTGGTCATTCCCCGCAAATTCAAGGTTCCCATTTTCACTAAGTATGATGGTGCCTCTTGTCCTCAGATGCATCTAAGGGCTTATGTGAGAAAGATTCAGCCGCACACTACTGATAAGAAACTGTGGATCCATTTCTTCCAAGAGAGTCTGTCTGGCACACAGTTAGAGTGGTATTATCAGCTTGAGAGCTCTAACATCCGCACATGGACTGATTTAGCAACAGCTTTCTACAAGCACTACCAGTATAATTCTGAGTTAGCGCCTACTCGGCTACAGCTACAAAATATGACTATGGGCTCTAAAGAAAGTTTCAAAGAATATGCTCAAAAGTGGAGAGATTTGGCTGGCAGAGTCAAACCCCCTATGACTGATCGAGAGTTAGTGGACATGTTCATGGGTACACTGACTGGCCCATTCTACAGCCATCTACTGGGAAGTTCCTCGTCAGGTTTCACTGAACTTATCTTGACAGGTGAACGGGTTGAAAGCGGCATTCGAAGTGGAAAGATACAGGCAGCTACTTCTGCAAGCACCAAAAAGTCCTATCAGGGAAAGAATGAATCAAATGCTGTGTACAGTGAGAGGAAGCATAACAAGAAGAATCGTGACCATACTGTTGGGGCAGTTACAATTGCCGCACCGCCATCTCAGAACTTCCAACACAGACAAGACAGGTCGAGAAGACAGTTTACCAAGATCAATATGACTTTAACCCAAGCACTGCAGAGTATGTTAAAGGCCAATTTGATTACCCTCAGAGGCCCTCCTGCAAATCCCAACACTACTTCTCCTCGTTATAATCCCAACGCCAGGTGTGCCTATCACTCCGATAGCCCCGGGCATGATACGAATGATTGCTGGTTGTTGAAGAACAAGATTCAGGATATGATCGACGCTGGAGAAATTGAATTTGATCCTCCGGCGACCCCCAATGTCATCACAGCACCTATGCCTAATCATGACCAGAATGTTAATGTTGTGGACGACAATTCTCACGTTACTGACGTTGCTGATTTAGCATCTCCTCTCCTGATCGTTAAGAAGAATTTATTGCAAGCTGGTTTATTTCCAGGTTGTGCTGAAGATTGCGATCTCTGTGTACTCCGACCCAATGATTGTTTGAAGTTGAAGAACGGCATTCAACGGCTGATGGATGATCGTACAATTCTATTTGAAAGGGTTCCTAAGGTGGACAACTCTATTGAAGAGGTATCTGTGATTGCTAGGTCCAAAGCTCCAGTGAAGATTACCGCTACTAGAGTGCCTGTGAAGATTACCGCTGAGCCCAAAGTGGCTCCCCTGATTATTACCGCACCTGGCCCCGTGCCATATTCCTCCAGCAAAGCTATTCCGTGGAACTATGGAGGCGACGTTTACATCCATGGCATAAAGCAAGTTGGTAGTTCTGCTAATCCTAATGATATTGTGGGGACTAGTAAAGTTACTCGAAGTGGAAGGATCTACTCCCCAGAAATCTCACCTCCCGCTCCCGAAATTCGAGGAAAAAGACCAGTCAATCCTCCTCAGTCAGAGACATCGGTCGAAGTTACTTCTGAAGATGTTGCCAAACAGGAAATGGAAGAGATGCTGAAAATCATCCGTAAGAGCGATTTTGATGTAGTGGAACAATTGGGGCATACTCCGTCTAAAATCTCAATGTTGTCCTTGTTATTATCCTCTGAATCCCATGCCAATGCATTGATGAAATTCTTGAAGACCGCTCATGTGCCTCAAGAAACATCCGTCGATCAATTCGAACATTATGTTGCTAATTTGACTGTTGACAATGGCCTAGGCTTTTCCGATGCTGACCTGACGCCAGCAGGAAAGAATCACAATAAAGCTCTGCATATCTCCATCGAGTGTGAGGGGATCACCCTGGCTCACGTGTTGATCGACAACGGCTCTTCCTTGAATGTGCTCCCGAAAGCTGTACTCGATAAATTTGACTACAAAGGCATTGAACTGAAACCTAGTGATGTTGTGGTGCGTGCTTACGATGGTGCGAAGAGTGTTGTCTATGGTGAAGTGGTTCTCCCTATCAAGATAGGACCTCAAGTCTTCAACACTACCTTTCACGTGATGGACATTCGTCCCGCCTACTCCTGCTTGTTGGGGCGCCCTTGGATCCATGGGGCAGGTGCGGTAGCTTCGTCGCTTCATCAAAAGCTGAAGTATCCAATAGCAGGCATGGTTGTCACTGTATGTGGAGAAGAAGAGTATATTGTCAGTAGTGTGCAAGCCTTCAAATACGTCGAGATGGATGGTGAATTCTTTGAGACTCCTTCTCAGTCATTTGAAGTGGTTCCTCCACCCAGTCCTGTCCTTAAGCCAACTCCCCTTGTGCCCAAGGTTGTTCGTGCTCCCCCTGTCATGATCTCTCTGAAAGATGCTCAAGCCGCGATTGAAAATGGTGATCGTGCTGGTTGGGGTCAACTGATCAATGTACCGTACAAGTCTGATAAAGCTGGCCTGGGGTTTAACTCTGGAAAGATAGTCAAAAATCAGATTAATGCTATGGAAGATGCTGATAGTGATTGCGACTTGGATAGCTGGATTTTCCCAACAATTGGTGACGGACTCAACAATTGGAAGACTGAAGACATTATCCCGATTTCCTTTAGTCAGGAATCCCTATCCACTCTGGATCCTGTTGATAATAGTTCTACTACTGTTCATTATGACTTTGAAAATCCGATCTACCGAGCCGAAGATGGAAGTGAGGAAGATTGTGAAGTACCTGAAGAACTTGCCAGAATGTTACTACAAGAAGAAAGGACTATACAGCCGCATGAGGAGTCAGTTGAGACTGTAAATCTGGGTACCGAGGTGGACAAGAGAGAAGTCAAAATAGGAGCAGGCTTGGAAATCAGTGTCAAAAGAAGATTGATTCAAATGCTACATGACTATGTGGAGATTTTTGCTTGGTCTTACGAAGACATGCCAGGGCTGGATACCGATATAGTAGTGCATCGTTTGCCGACGAAGGAAGATTGTCGTCCTGTTAAGCAAAAGGTTCGTCGCATGCGTCCTGAAATGTCCGAGAAAATCAAGGCCGAAGTCATGAAACAATTCGACGCTGGTTTTCTGGCTGTTACTTCTTATCCTCAATGGGTTGCTAATGTGGTACCAGTGCCAAAGAAGGATGGTAAGGTGCGAATGTGTGTGGATTACAGAGATTTGAATAGAGCGAGTCCCAAAGATGATTTTCCACTGCCACACATTGATGTTCTGGTAGACAACACCGCTCAACACAAGGTATTCTCCTTCATGGATGGATTCTCGGGTTATAACCAGATCAAAATGGCACCTGAGGACATGGAGAAGACTACGTTTGTGACGCAATGGGGCACCTTCTGTTATAAAGTAATGCCGTTTGGTTTAAAGAACGCAGGAGCAACGTACCAGCGTGCTATGGTGGTTTTGTTCCATGACATGATCCATCATGAAATAGAAGTATATGTGGACGACATGATAGCCAGATCTCATACTGAAGAAGAACATCTCGATCATTTATACAAACTGTTTGAGAGGCTGAAGAAATACAAGTTGAGATTGAACCCGAACAAATGCACCTTTGGAGTAAGATCTGGTAAACTCTTGGGCTTTATTGTCAGTGGTAAAGGTATTGAGGTCGACCCAGCCAAGGTGAGAGCTATTCAAGAGATGCCAGTTCCCCGTACGGATAAAGAAGTCAGAGGTTTCTTGGGACGTTTGAATTACATTGCCCGATTTATTTCCCATTTGACCGCTACTTGCAAACCCATCTTCAAGTTACTGAGAAAAAATCAAGAGATGATATGGAATGATGAATGTCAAGAAGCTTTCGACAAAATCAAGAAGTACCTCCAAGAACCTCCAATTCTGGTGCCACCAGTTGAGGGAAGACCTCTAATCATGTATTTAACCGTTTTAGAAAACTCAATGGGGTGCGTGTTGGGACAACATGACGAGTCTGGTCGAAAAGAGTATGCCATATACTACCTTAGCAAAAAGTTTACCGACTGTGAAACAAGATACTCACTGCTCGAGAAAACTTGCTGTGCTTTGGCCTGGGCTGCTCGCCGACTAAGACAGTATATGTTGAATCACACCACTTTGTTGATTTCTAAGATGGATCCTATCAAATACATATTTGAGAAACCCGCCCTCTCCGGAAGAATAGCAAGATGGCAGATGATTTTAACAGAGTATGATATCCAGTATACCACCCAAAAAGCAATCAAAGGAAGCGTGCTAGCTGATCATTTGGCTCATCAGGCCGTGAATGATTATCAGTCTATGAATTTTGAGTTCCCAGATGAGGATGTCATGCTTGTTACTGATTATGAAGAACCTGGACCGAATGAAGGACCCGAAGTGGGATCCCGATGGACTATGGTTTTTGATGGATCGTCTAACGCATTGGGCAACGGTATTGGCGTCGTGATCATTTCCCCCAAGGGTGGCCATACGCCTTTCACCGCTAGACTATGTTTTGAGTGTACCAACAATATGGCTGAGTATGAAGCATGTATTTTGGGACTCAGAGCTGCTATAGACCTGAGAATCAAGTTTTTGAGGGTGTATGGAGACTCAGCCTTAGTAATCAGTCAGGTCAAAGGAGAATGGGACACTAAACATCCGAACCTCATCCCCTATCGAGAGCAGGTGTTGACATTAATCCCATACTTTGAAGAGATCACATTCGAACATATTCCCCGAGAGGAGAACCAGTTGGCAGACGCATTGGCTACCATGTCATCTATGTTCAGAGTCAGATGGGACAATGAAGCTCCCCGGATTACCATTGAACGACTAGACGAACCAGCATATTGTTATGAACTTAACGCTGATGAAGTAGAAGAGAAGCCTTGGTTCCACGAGATAAAAAGATATTTAGAAGCTCAGGAATACCCTGAAGGGACATCCATCAATGACAGGAAATTTCTGAGGAAGTTCTCCGCTAAATTCTTTTTGAGTAATGGAATATTGTACAAACGTAACCATGATTCGACTTTGCTTCGCTGTGTGGATAGAAAGGAATCAGAGAAGATTATGGAAGACATGCACGACGGTATCTTTGGGACTCATTCTAGTGGACATACAATGGCCAAGAAGATTCTGAGGTCAGGGTATTATTGGTCTACCATGGAAACTGATTGCCACCATCACTCCAGAACTTGTCATAAGTGCCAGATCTATGCGGATAAAGTACATGTGCCTCCTGCTCCATTAAACGTGTTGACCGCGCCGTGGCCCTTTGCAATGTGGGGCATTGATATGATTGGCGAGATTAAACCTACCGCCTCTAATGGACATCGTTTCATCCTTGTTGCTATTGATTACTTCACAAAGTGGGTGGAGGCAGCCTCATTTGCTTCTGTTACTAAGAATGTGGTGGCACGATTCATCAAGAACAGCCTCATCTGCCGATACGGCGTCCCTGAGAGAATTATCACTGACAATGGCACTAATTTGAACAACAAGATGATTACTGAACTCTGCACGCAGTTCAAAATAAAACACCATAACTCTTCTCCGTACCGGCCAAAGATGAACGGCGCTGTAGAAGCGGCTAATAAGAATATTAAGAAGATTATACAAAAGATGACGGTAACATACAAAGACTGGCATGAGATGTTACCATTTGCTCTTCATGGTTATCGTACTTCCGTGCGAACTTCGACAGGGGCAACTCCTTTCTCTTTAGTCTACGGAATGGAAGCCGTTTTACCAGTGGAAGTTCAGATTCCCTCTCTAAGGATCATGAAAGAGGCGGGCTTAGACGAGGACGAATGGATTCAGACTCGACTCGATCAGATAAATTTGATGGATGAGAAGAGACTTGCGGCTGTATGTCACGGGCAGATATATCAGAAGCGCATGACCAGGGCATTCAACAAAAAGGTCAAGAGACAAGTGTATCAAATTGGCGACTTGGTAATCAAACGCATCATCCTACCACAAACTGACCCCAGAGGCAAATGGACTCCCACATACGAAGGGCCATTTGTAGTTAAGAAGGTATTCTCAGGTGGAGCCATGATACTCGCTACAATGGATGGTGAAGACTTCCCACATCCCGTGAACGCGGACATAGTTAAAAAATACTACGCATAAAAGAGACCCGCTAGATCGACGTATCTAGGCAAAAGTAAGGGCATCCCGGCGAACCAAAAGGGTTCGGGCAAAAATTAGGGATATATAAAAAAAAATGTACACCCGGCAAGTCGAAAACCTGAAAAGGCGGCTTGGGCAAAAAGGGTATCCTGGTGGACTGAAAACCTGAAAAGGCGGTCCAGGCAAAAATTAGGGATTAAAGCGTATGACTATGTCCCGTTCTCAGTCAACTTTCATCCAAGTTCGAGGGACTGACCAAGCCAATCACTTCTATCCGACAGCAAGGGATGAGATGCTCGAAGACATAATGACAGTAGTAGGCTTAAAATCAATAGGACTTCTTCCACATAGCTTTCTCTTTGTTTTCGACAATTTCCTCTTACTAGGATTTCTGTCTCCTTGTACACAAATTGCCTGTTTATAGGCCTCCTTTCAAAATCAATACAACCCTCTTTCAAAAGATGCTTTTGTTTTTTCTTTTCTGTTTTGTTTGCGTAAATGTCCATTGATTTAATTTGAATTAATATGTGCATTTGAATATGACCGATGTTTACCAAAATACATGCATAGAATAGCAATAGCAATTACTACCCGACTTCAGGATCGAGGAAAAGGTCTAACCATGCTTCCAATGAATCCGCTACCAATTCTCTTCCCCAGCAAGCCTTTTTTTCCCAGAAGAAATTGGCAGTATTCCCCGGCACAGCCAGTTACTCCCCAACAGAGGTCGGCATCACCAGACAGATTGATCATCTCATCCATCCCCAGCCAGACTCTGTTGAATATTTCCACCATCAGACAGAAATCAAGCATCCCCAGCCGAGAAAGGGTCATCGACACAAATGTCTCAAATCAGTAGATGGGGATTTATTTTCCCCAGTAGAGTCCCCAAGCAGAACTTCTCATACGCATAACTCATTCATTACATCCTTTCACAGCATACGCATGCATACAACATTCACATTTATTTTAGCATAACACGAAACATCTCATGCATCATGACATAGCATGAAGCTAACTTTTTCTTTGCAGGTTAATTATCCTCCTGATATAGTCAAAGTAGAAGGTTCATTCAGACAGACACCTTTATCAATCACATTCAAGATTCAGATACATATTTCAAATACAGTTCATGGGAACATTCATTCTGACAACACTTCGATATCCTCCTAACGATGGCATCTCTAAGCCCATCCCAGACATTTATTGCAAGTACAACATATACAGGTTATCAGATACAGCCTAACGTACGGTTCATTCTGATTCAGCCCAACATATGACTTCTTCAGCAACTCCAATGCGGTCTAACGTACGACCCATTTGGACCTTCAAATCCTCAGATGCTGCCTAGCGTACGGTACATTCAGGGGTGTAGTCTAGCGTACGACTACTTTCTTTTTCAGATGCAGCCTAACGGACGGCTCATTCTACAACTCGGATACGATCTAACGTACGATCCATTCTGAACTTCAACAACCCCAACGCGGTCTAACGTACGACCCGTTTGGATCTTACAACCCTCAGATGCTACCTAACGTACGGTACATTTCTGAAGTGTAGTCTGGCGTACGACTACCGCTTTCATCATCAGATGCGGCCTAACAGACGACTCATTCTGCGACGGTCTAACGTACGACCCGTTCGGATGTCCATCCCCTCAGATGCTACCTAACATACGGTACATTTCTGAAGTGTAGTCTAACGTACGACTACCCCTTTCGTCATCAGATTCAGCCTAACGTACGGCTCATTCTGCAACTCAGATACGATCTAGCGTATGGTCCATTCTGATCCTTTATCCCCAACAGCATATGACACACTCCGACTCCCCAGCGAAGTCGGCAGCCTAATGGATGACTCATTATACGGTCTAACGTACGACCCAGTGTGGCACCCATGTCTTCAAATTGGCCTAATATACGGCGCGATCTGAAGCTTTCGTCATCAAACCTCCCGGATGGCATCTTTAAGCCCATCTCCATCAAGACCAACTGTCGATTCTCAAGTGCAAATTTTGGGGCATTCTAGTGTTCAATAATCTTCCACCTCCAGACCACGAATGGCGTATACACCATCCTAACTCTCTCGGTCCAAGAATATTGAACAGGGGCAGCTGTCATACCCCAAAATTTGCCCATTAATATTTCCTAGCGAAGCTGACAGACAACAAAAATTTCGGGCTTCATTCTGAGCCCAAAAAAAAAAAAAAAAAAGAGAAAAATTAATTAATTAATTAATTAATTAATTAATTAATTAATTAAATAATTAAAATAAATAAATAAATAAAATATAACAAATTATTTTGGACTTGGGTCTCCCTCATTCCAAGCCCATTACCCACGAAATTAGTCTATAAATACTGAAGTTTCAGTAGGGGAGTTACACTTGGAGTTTACACTGGGAGATTCACTGAAAAAAAAAAAGAGGAGGAGAACAGAGAAGGACGAATAGAAGTTTTGGCATAGGAACCCTGCCTACCCGGAGAATTCAGAGTAAAGAAACCCTGAAGGCAGCCCATCTGCACCGAAGCCATCGCCGTCCAATTCCCGCTGCCTAACTTATTCCGATACTACAAGTGGTCAATCCCTTCAACCTTGAATTGGCAAACAGGTTTGCGTATCTCTATTGTTTATACTTTCAATTGGCCATATCTACATATATAATGCATCATGATTAAATGTTGATATATAATTTGCTTTCGTATGGGAATTTAAATATGCCTGAATACCCTGAATGTTTGACCATGTTATTCCTGTGATAAAATGCCATAAAATTCAAAGTTCCTAACATGGGGCTGTTTTCAAATTCAAAATCCGTGGCCTATTCTGTTTTTTTTTTATGTTTTATCATAGCCATGCATTATTCATCCTATCCTATTTATTGTTGTGATATTTCTCCGGTGTAATCTTCGATTGCACCCTGATTTGGTGTTCTGACATGTTTCTTTTTTTTGAGTTTCGTAAAGGTTCACATATCCCAGGAAAAGGTTATTGGCTAGGTATTCCACTTTATTTGTGGGATACCCTTGTGGAGTTTCACCCTAAATTAATTTTTAATGTATTAATTTTTTAATATATTATTTTTAATAATTTTAATGTGGAGTTTCATCCTAATTATATAATTAATTGTAAAACTTTGCCTTTGAATAAGTGATCTTGGACCTCTCTTTGTTGCCTTACGATTACGATATTACGGTCATGTCCCGCGAACGTGGGGATACCCTTAGCAAAGACCCTTCGGTTAAATCATCATAAAATAAATTATAGTCCCTCGGATGTTGCCTTCGAATATACAACTTTGTCCCTCGATGACCCTCCGATGTTGCCTACGGTTAAAAGATGATAGTCCCTTCGAATGCTAAGATATCCTCGTAACTGTTGCCTTCAATGACCTATCGATGACCCTACGATGACCCTTTTACATCCAAAGGATAAAACTACTTATTTCTCAATAATAAGGACAGTTTTACCCTCATAAGGATAGGAAATACTCATAAAGACCTTGGGTCGGTATAACTCTTAATTGTTGGCTCACAACCTAAAAACATTTTATTTTCACACCTCACACCTTTCAAAATACCTTCAGAAAATCACCACTTGGTATACATTCATACTAGAATCATTACCGAGTTATATTTTTCTAAACAATTTCCAAAACTAAACGAGATAACTACTTTGTATACATTCATACAAGAATCATTACAAAGTTAAATTCTCTTTCCAAAACAATTTTCCAAACAATTCACAAACACTTTTTTTTAGACAAAAATAATATAAGTGATCGAGCAATTAAGAGCCCATGGATAACCATGGATACAAAGGGTGCTAACACCTTCCCTTTGTATAATGTACCTCCCGAACCCAAAATCTAAATTAAGGTTTTTCCTGTTCTTTTCCACCTTTCCTTATTGGATAAAAGAAAAGTCGGTGGCGACTCTTGCTAACCGCGACATTGCGATAAAAAACACAAAAAGTCCAGTTCACCGTATGACAAATGCTTTCTTCAATTTATAGAACTTTGACTCTTGATTTTTCACAACAAAACTAGAGGGTTGTTCTACATAAACCTCTTCTTAAAGCGGTACATTCAAAAATGTAGATTTAAAGTCCATTTGATAAATGGACCAATTGTTGTTGTTTGCAATCCAAAAAACCAATCAGATGGTTTCAATTCTAGCCACTGGTGTAAATACCTTTTCAAAGTTTATGCCTTCTCTTTGCAAAAATTCTTTTGCAACTAATCAAGTATTTGCTTGATTATTTCACCATTGGGATTTTCCTTCACTTTGTACACCCATCTTGCACCAATTGACTTTTTTCCTTATAGTATATCAACTAGGTCCCAAGTCTTGTTCTTCTCGATCGATTCCCACCCCTCATTCATAGCACAAATCTATTTTGGATCACTCAAAGCCTTATTTATTTTAATGAGATCAAGTTCGCCCCTAAGTGAAAAATAGAAGAAATCACGATCATCATTGATCTTGTTATCTTAGAACATCTCACAATCTTGGAGTCTTGTAGGAAAACCTCTTTTTCTTGTTGATATCCTCACATTATATTCTATTTGGGCTTCAACATGGGTTGGTTATGTACCATGCAGCATACAAGAACGAACTTCTCACTAGTGTAGTTGGTTGACATATTATGACAGTCGGTTGCACTCTGCTGTAATTTCTTAATTTTGTCGAAAATGACGTCTCAATTGGTCAAAATTCTTTAATTTGCTGCATCATACAAATTGTAACCACCGATAGAGTGATACCCTACAAGTATCATCTACTCTCCATTGTCATCTATCTTTTTATAAGTTGATCCAGAACATGTCTATATGCAATCGAGTCAAATACCTTCAAGTGACTCAGATTTAGCTTGATTCCGGACCAAGACTATTTCGGTGCGATCTTCTCAAGTTTCTTTATTGGACACCTATTCAACAAATATGCAGTTGTGGATACCGCTTCTCCCCATAAATCTTTAGGCAAGTTATTTCCTTTCAACATGTTTCTCACCATGTCCATGATCGACTGATTCTTCCTTTCTACAACATCATTTTTCCGCGGTGTATAAGGCGGCACTACCTCATGTACAATGCTCTCATGATCACAAAACTTCCTAAAATGATTTGAGACATAGCCGCCTCCACCATTTGTTTTAAGAACTTTGATTTTATGACGTCTTTGCGTTTCAATCATGGACTTGAACTTCTTGAACACCTCAAAAACCTTATCATTTATCTTGATTAGGCACATCCATAGTTTTCCACTATGATCATTAATGAAGGTGACGAAATATATAATGCCGCCAATAAAATAAACTTGCATTGATCTACACACATCTGAATACACCACCTCAAGTTAACACTTGATTCTACAACCTGCATCTGTCATACCCCAATTTTGTCCGGCCATTTGTGGTTTACCCATGAGATCTCTTTGTTTCAAAGGCCCATTTGCATAAGTGTGTTCATAATCTAAAATGTGGTTTGAATCTTTTTACATTACTAATCCAAAACCTATTTTTTTTATTAGTAGGTATTAAGAGCCATGTTATTATTTCTATGATCACTATTTACTAGTCCATTTACACATCCCAAATATTTATACCAAGTTCTAAGTTCTTCATAGGTTCCCAAATTAAATTTGTATTTTTTAGAAACATGTATGTGTCGTTTTTAAATTAAAAGTTCCATATTTAGATTTTTGTATTTAAAATAGAATTGTGTTATTTTTTAAATTAAAAGTTCCATATTTAGATTTTTGTATTTAAAATAGAATTGTGTTGTTTTAAATTAAAAGTCCCATATTTAGATTTTTGTGTTTAAATTAGAATATGTATTGTTTTTAAATTAAAAGTTCCATATTTAGATTTTTGTATTTAAAATAGAATTGTGTTGTTTTTAAATTAAATCACTATACTTAGTTTCCTTGTACCTAAGTTAGAATTATGTTGTTTTTTAGATTAAGTCATTATACTTAAGTTAGAAGTGTATTGTTTTTAAAAGTTGAAAATGATTAGCATGAATAAATATTGAGTTAAGTTTTGAAAGCTTAAAAGGTTGAATACATAATTATTAATGGCCATTAGACTTTTAATTCAATAAGTTACATAAGTCCAAATACACATTTTGTCCTTAAAAAAACTAAACTAAATAGTTACATTTTAACTAAGTGGAATTTGCTGCAAAAAAGGTTCCTAATTCTAATGACCAAGACCAAGTAATCAAATTGAGAACCCCTTGGACTTGGGCGCGCCTCCAAGTGTGTTTCCTTATAGCTCACTTTTCCCATTCCATCAAAGTCATCTCAAACCTGTAACCTGCAAAGAAAAACAGCTTAATTAAAAAAGCACTTTTCAAAAGCACTTAGAGAACTGAAAAACAACTAAATAAATCATTCAGTTTGAAGCTTTACCTAGAAGGTTAACCTAAACATCCAAAAAGCACTTTTGACATTAGCTTAAAACAGAACAAACCAAATCCCACATAATCTGGGATGAGAAATTCGAAAAAGGGAGGAGTTTCTTAAGACTTAATCTTGTCTTCATAAACGATTCAGGAGAAGCTAACAAGATACAGAGTAAAAGATATTTTTCTAAAAAAAAACCCACACGAACACAACAGCAAGAACAACATAAACACAGCAAAGGAATTTTTCTCAAAAACCAAAACCCTAAGCACAACAGCAAACGCACAGCATATACACATCACATAGATTTTTCTAAAAAGAACCCTAAACACAACAGCAAACACACAGAGCAAAATTTCTAAGGAAAACCCTAGAAAGTTAACAGCAACAACAGAGCAATTCTTTTTTAGAACCCAGAATATATAGTAACAATATATTTCGAAAAAAACCCTAAAGCTCATTTTTTTCATCAACCGCTCAAACTCATCATCAGAGTTTGAGCAAGGTTGAGCTATAAGCTAAATCTAAAGCAAAGGAGGAGTAGGAGGCAGCTCTAAAGGAATCAGAAGATAATTACATTACCTTCGAGTTTGTCGTCGGAACCACGCCAAAATCTATCCGTGTAGGTAGTCTTGAGTTTCTTCTTTCCCTTTAATTTCGTCTTGATATAGAGCTCTTCTCGTTGATCCTTTTTCCTTTGGTAATTTCTTGAGACTCCGTAGATCTTGGGTTTAATTTCGTTTTGTGTGAATTAGGTTTTCTGTTTTAGGGCTTCCGATTTGGGTTTGTGGTTGGGATTTTGTTGTTTTGTGGCCGGATTCGCAACCGCGAGCGTGAATAAAGGGGAGTTGGTATTTAAGATTTAGGTTTTTGAGTGGTGGTTCGCCGGAGAAGAAGGTGATGTCGCCGCCGTTGGCCGGCAACCGCCATCTTCTCCGGTAGGTTGAAGTCGGAGGTGTTTAGAAGATTGCAGAGCTTGTGTTTGCTCTGAGAGGAAGAGAGAGAATTGTTTTTGACAAATGAAGCGCTTAAGCGCTTTTCTGCTGGCTTTAGGCGAAAAGGGCTCCCTCATTGGGAGAAACCTGTTTTCCAGCGGTGGGCCTCCAGTCCAGGCCCAATTGATCTTTTGTTTATTTTAGCACCTCATTTTCGGATGGTTGACCCCTTTTCATTTTTTTTATTATTATTTGTTGTATATTTCGATTGGGTTGTCCTTTTTAGGCCCATACTGATTATTTTAGAATGTTAATTAGAAAATATTTTAGAATTTAATTAGATTTCTTTTTTAGGAATGATTGTAGATTAATTAGAATTATAAGGTGATTTAGAATTATTTTAGAATTTTAATTTAATTTAGAATGATTTTAGAATGTTAATTAGAAATATTTTAGAATTTAATTAGATTTCTTTTTTTAGGAATGATTGTAGATTAATTAGAATTATAAGGTGATTTAGAATTATTTTAGAATTTTAATTTAATTTAGAATGATTTTAGAATGTTAATTAGAAAATATTTTAGAATTTAATTAGATTTCTTTTTTAGGAATGATTGTAGATTAATTGAATTATAAGGTGATTTAGAATTATTTTAGAATTTTAATTTAATTTAGAATGATTTTAGAATTTAATCTTTGTTAATATTTTAGAATTTAATTAGATTTCTTTTTTAGAAATAATTCTAGATTAATTAGAATTATAAGGTGATTTAGAATTGTTTTAGAATTTTAATTTAATTTAGAATGATTTTAGAATTTAATCTTTGTTAATATTTTAGAATTTAATTAGATTTCTCTTTTAGAAATAATTGTAGATTAATTAGAATTATAAGGTGATTTAGAACTGTTTTAGAATTTTAATTTAATTTAGAATGACTTTAGAATTTAATCTTTGTTAATATTTTAGACTTTAATTAGATTTCTTTTTTTTTTAGAAATGATTGTAGATTAATTAGAATTATAAGGTGATTTAGAATTGTTTTAGAATTTTAATTTAATTTAGAATGATTTTAGAATTTAATCTTTATTAATATTTTAGAATTAATATTTTGGATAATAATTTAGAATTGAGATTTTCGATTGTTTAATATTGTTTTGAGTTTTAATTTATTGATACTTTTGTTAATTGTTTAAACTTTAGTTATTTGTTTTAGATTTAATATTTTATTGCAATTCTCTTGTTATTTCATGTTGATTTCAATTAACACATAACATTTAATGATTAACTCTAATTTTTTTAATTTCCGCAATTAACATCTAACTCTTTTAAATTCCGCTTCTAATATTTATTTTTTTGTATATTTACTTTACTTCACTTTATGCTATATCATTGTACATTCTTCATCTCATCTTAAAATGAACCTAAAAATGATAAAGACTTAAAAAATACAAAAAGATTATAATTCTCATGCCATCAATTCAAACCAATTTTTAAAACAAATAGAACTTCTCGATTCAAAGTCGAGCCCATTTTAAATGTCTTTGTAAGTCGATCGCTTGAAAAAGCATCGCCATCAATCTCACATGGCTTACTCTTGGGTTTTCTTACAATGAGACCTATTCGGTTTTAATTAATCGAGGGGGAAAAGGGATGGGGGTGGTGTGTGGGGGGGGGGGGGGGAGGGGGGGTGGGGTGGGGGGTGGGGGGGGGGGAGGAAAAGGGAGGTAGCGGGGGGTGTTAAATGGATTATTCACCAAATAAATTCAATTCATTCACAAGAATGCAAATTTTAAAACCTCGATCCGACATCGAAAGTTAAATTAAAATACTTAATCACATTTAAAACAACACTTCATTTGAAAATGAAAAGGGGGATGGTTTTGAGTTTTCAAATTCTTTCCTCGATTATTTGAATACGAGTTTTCTTACTCGGTTAGTCAAATGGTCGTCATTTCTAATTCATTTAAACATAATCAAGTCAAACCCTTTTATAACAAGAAACCAAAAGGGAGATAACTTTGAGTCTTCAATTTTTTCTCCACGACTATTTGAATACAAGTTCTCTTACTTAGTTAGTCAAATAATTGTCGTTCCTATACCAACTTCCAAATTCCGATTAAATCGAAATATTTTCACAATAAGTTAAATGAAAAGGGAGTTGACTATTTGAATACAAGTTCTCTTACTCGGTCAGTCGAACAATTGTCATTTTTCCACCAACTTACAACTTAATTAAATTATTTTCACAACGAACTATGCAAAAAGGGAGATGGTCTTGAGTCTTCAATTCGTCTTCTCAAACGTTTGGATATGATTCGTCTTACTTAACCATTCAAGTACTTATCGTTCATTCTAAAATACGTCAACCATATACAACCTTATTTTCATAAATATTCAGATGAAACCGAAAGCGGTCTAGAGTCGGCGCGGGGGCCGGGCCCGAGGAGGAGGAGGACGAGAGGGTGGCGGACGCATAGGGGGCAAGGAGGCGGCGCGGGGGGGGGCAAGGCAAGCTGGCGCCTGTGGCATAGCGGGCGCGGGGCGGGGGGGGGGGCGGGGCTGGGGGCGCGCTAAAGGGAGGCAAGGGCGCACCGGGGGCGGGCTTGCGGGCGGCGCGGCGGGCAAGGGGCAAAGGCGGCCGCGCGCGGGGGGGGGCGGGGGCAGGCGGGGAGGCGCGGGGGTGGCGGGTCGGCGGAGGGAGCGCGGCGCAGCGGGGGGCAGGCGCGCGGCGGGGCGGCGGCGGGCAGGGGGGGCGCGCAGCAATCACAATATGTAGGGATGTATATCGTAAGTGGTAGTAGGCAATAAAAGAATAGGCCGCATGGTCTTGTGGGAGGGTAGGCAGGGGTGAGACGTTTGGATGGCAAAAAATGAAAAAAGAATAGAGGGCGCGAAGGCAATAGGTGTAAAGTTTAGGCGAGGGTCATGGAAGCAGCAGCAGAAACTCTAAGGAGGAGGCGGCTGGGAGATTTGGACAGGTGAAATTACAGGAATAGAGAAAACAGCCGTACCCTCACCAACTGGGGGAGTGGAGAAGAGAAGAGGAATCCTCTCACCCCCCTCCCCCCCACCCGAACCGCACCACACCCCCCCCCCCCACACCCCCCCTCCTACGTTGTGTGGGTTTGGGTGTGGTTTTGTGTTGTTGGTAGACCCCGCAAAAATACTAAGAATACCCCACCCCCTCCCCCCCCCCAAAAGAGTCCCACAACCACCACACACCCGAACCCCCTCCTCCAACACCACCACCCCCACCACCCCCCCCCCCCCCTATCCCCCCCCCCCCACCCCCCCCCCCCCCCCCCCTCCCACCTCCAACATTGCTTTCTATTCCTTTTCCCGATTATTAGGATACGAGTTGTCTTACTCAATTATTCAATTATTCGTCATCCATTCAAAAATACCTTAATTATTATCAAATCCTTTCTATAATTAAGGATGAAAAAGAAAGTGGTCTAGAGTCTTCTATTCCCTTTCCCGACTGGTAGGATACGAGTTGTCTTACTCGAATATCCGAGTAATCGTCATCCAATAAAATATCTTAAACACGTTAAATCTATCTCTCCTCGCCCCGTGCGACCGAAACCAATCCAACAAAACATCAAACATATTAACCCAACTCGTCACCCCCGTGTGACCAAAACTCTTTTCAGAAAGAACATTGTTTAATCATTTCTAATGCGCACAACAAACTAGTGTTTAAGCCTCCGCCGAGAGTAGACAAGCCAACGTTTAGCCTTTAGAACACGATCTAAACAGCTGTTCACTAAAAGACACCAACCAACCGTAGTTTCCCGAACTACGAATGCTCTAATTTCCTTATTACGCCATAAGGATACGTAGGCAGGAGATTGCTGTATCTTCGCGAGCACACTAATAAAAAACCTCCCATTTCTCCTTTCTGAGGTTCTCATCCATTTCTATCTTAATAATTTTATAACTTAAAGATAACAAACAAACATAAATTAACACTCGAAACACACATTAGAACTAAAAGGTTCCCGTTGAGTACAACAGACGTAAGGGGTGCTAATACCTTCCCCTTACGTAATCCACTCTCGAACCTGAATATGGTTGCGACGACCATTATTCCATTTCCTAAAGGTTTTATCGATATTTTCCTATTCCTTCATTGGGATGAATAAAGTTCGATGGCGACTCTATTCGAACATAAATTTTTTTCCGCGACCATCGCGAGGAATCGTATATTTCGAGATGCGACAGCATCTTTGCTGAATTTTCCCTTATGTTGCTTCACTTACACACATTATTCACTAATTTCATCTGGTATGTCATTCAATGGTAGCCCCGTCACCATTTCATTCTTTTGCAAGACATTGAGATTTCAGAAATTAGGATGCCTAAGCCTATAGTTTCATATCTACTCTTCTTTACTAGCCATTGTAGTAAGACACTTATGCTCCATAACCTTCAACTTAACTTTGAAAGTTCTATTGGGAGCCATAGGAGCCTTTAGGACCTAAACCTTGTTTGCGTCCATAATGTGTAGCGCCTTGTTCTCTATATGAATCTTGAAATCCTTCGTAAGTAATTGACAAATACTTACAAGATTACACTTGATTGCAAGAATATACAACACATCCTTTATCAAAGAATGTATACCACTCATTCTCTCGATTGATACATCATCGATCCCTTTCGTCGCTAGAGTGGTATCATCCGCGAACTTCACTTTGCTCTTCATGGCACGATTTATTGTAATAAACCAATATTTCCTCCCTGTCATATGTGTTGAACATCCAAATTCCAAATATCATTGATCATTTCATTGCACTGCTTCTTTCAAAGTTACCATGACACTTTCTTTAGTATGTAACTAGTTGGCATAAAATTGTAACTAGTTACACTAGAGTTCTGTAGTGTTTTCCAATTTTTTGTCTTGCAACATGTTGTTGTTGCATTCTATTTTTGTAATCATGACCAAGAGTGTGTTCTTATCATCAAACTCTTGTTTTGTAACTATAGATTCATCTTCTTGAGGTTCTTTCTTATTGGCATTTCACTCTCTTGCAGAATGACAAAGTTTTTGACAATTATAGCACTGCACACTGCTCTTGTCAACTATCCTTCTTCCTCTTCCACTTCTTAGATTGTATCCTCTAGAGTTGTTTGATCCAGCGTCTCTATTGCCAATGTTTTCACCCTTTTTTAGTGTTGAATTCTTGGAATTTTGGGACTCTCTTCCACCCAAATTCTGAAAGTTCCCTCTATCTTTGTTCATGGGCTATTTTCCCTTCGCATTCTTGTCTCTTTTAATTAAACAGACTTGCAAAATAATCTCTACCTTTGTATTATCAACATTCCTTTCCCCCGTTCTCTACTCATGTACTTTAAGAGAGCTTTGCAACTCCTCTTTGCTCATTGACGCAAGATCCTTCGACTCCTCGATCGCAACCACCACATTATCAAATTTTGGCGATAAAGAACACAAGATTTTCGTGATAACATATTGCTCCGTGATTGTTTCTCCAAATGTTTTTACTTGGTTCACCATCTGAGTAATTCTCGTTGTAACATTGTTGATGGTGTCATTTTCCTTCATTTGGATCAACTTAAGTTGTCTTTTGTGAGTTTGTAACCTCACAACCTTTGCCCTGTCAACCCCTACATACGCCTTCTCCAAGATTTCTCACGTTTGCTTCGATGATTCGCAATCACCAACTTTCTCGAAATAATCCATATCAACACGTTGATCAATCAAAAATAGTGCATTATAATCTTTTGCCTTCTCCCCCTTATGCTTAGACCGTTGTGCATCAGTTGCACCTTCTACTAGTGTAGTTACCTCGTTCTTGATCACTTCAAGAACATCATAGTCAAACAACACATTCATTTGTTTGCACCACTTGTCGTAATTCTTCGCATCGAGAATCGGGAGATATGCAGGGATTCTTTAATTAGAAACATATGTCATTTTCGCACACTAGGTGTTTGATGGATCGAACCAGACTCTTGATGCCAAATATTGAACATGAATCACAAGGTTGGTGAGTAATTTAGTGTGGAGAGCGAGAGAGTGAGAGAAAATGAGAGAGAGTAATTGAGGGTGAAAATATGTGCATTTATTCATTCATAATATACCCAAATGATATATATACGACAATACAATATGAGGTACAATTATCAAATAAATAAAATTGCAAATCCTCAGGTGTAATTGGTTGACATATTATGTCAACCGATTATATTTAGCTACTAACTCAGTTTTTAACTAAAATATTTCAAATGTAACCGGTTAGCATAAAAGTGAAATTGATTACATGCACGCGAGTTAATTTTTTTTCTTTTAACGATTTTTTCCTTAACTTAAAGACAACTCTAATAAAATCGTGATTATTTAACCTAATTGTTCTAATTTTTTTCTCCATAATACATATATATTATATTAGTCTTCAAATATAAAATCTCTTGGTAAAACCTGGATGATTAAAAAGTTGGTAATGATTTTAAATTTGTTCATAATTAATATTATTTTTTAAAATTTATTTTGAGAAAATTTGATTTATGTTTTCATGATTTTATTTGTTGTGGATCGTAAAAAATGATGTTAAACAAAAAGGGTTGTGTAAAAATCAATAATGATATTCTTACGCCCAAGTATTACACCCAATACTTACATCATACATTGTTCACCGTATTTATACGGTGAACAGTATTTTTTATTTTTTAATAAATAAAAGAATAATATTTATAATTATTTTTATAACACAAATGTAAAAAAATTTATTAACCAACTTTATTATTGAATTAACCACAAAAATATAGGTTATTAACCACATATTTTACTTATAATTCATTAACTAAGTTTACTATTTCACTAACCAATAAAATATATAATATTGACTAAATTCTGACATTAAAATATAAAATATAAACTTTTGTTAAAAATTAATTATTATATTTTATATTTAATGTCAGAATTTGATTAATAATATATATTTTATTGGTTAATTAAGTAATAAACTGAATTAATAAATTATAAATAAAATACGTGGTTAATCACCTACATTTTTGTGGTTAATACAATAATAAAGTTGGTTAATTAAAAAATTTATACTTATGTTATAAAAATAATTATAAAAATAAAAATATTTTTTATAAATATTATTTTTTATTAATTAAAAAAATAAAATATTATTTATCATATAAATACGATAAACAGTATTTGATGAAAATATTGCATGAAACAATTTAATATATGCATAAGAATATGAAAATGCGAGAATATAAAATAAAATACAGGTGAGCTAAGTATAAAGTAGGTAGTAGTTAGTTAGTTGTAGTAAATGCATTGATATTTCATCAACCAACTACCACTTCAAAGCAAATTAGGCAAGAGATTAAATAAGATAGGTTGTCTTAATATAAATTTACCGCGGTTTATTTTTTTCCTTCTAAAATTCTCTTTTTAAAAATGAGCAAATAAAAGTTGATAATATCGAATTATCTTTTTTATTTAATATCTATGCTTGATTCAACGAACAAATCTAATATTTATTATTGGAGATGATTTAGATAATTTATTTTAAAATGGAGGGAGTAATTCACGATAACTTCATATGTACATCAACAAATATTTTTTCTTTAAAAGAGTTATAATTAGACAGAATTCAATATATTACGAAGAACTAACTCTTTTCCTATACTCAATGAATATAAGTTGTTTTAAACAAAAACCAACTTAAGAAGTAATTGGTTTTAATTTTCTATATTATACTCTATTTGTATCAATTGACAAATAATTTTAGTTATTTTTTATAAATTAAAAAATATAATTCATTTATATAGGGCAGAGAAATTATAATTACAATAGTTTATGAAATTATTTTTTAATAACAATATTTTAAAAAATTAAAAATTGTATGAATCACACAATCCTCAAATAATTTTTTTTAAAGATTTAAATTTAAACTCAAATAAACAGCTAGAGATATGATTCAATTGGCCTAAATTATACTCATGGATTGAAATTGTAAAATAATTTATAATTTAAATAAAAAAATAACAAAGTAATTTATAATTTAAAAAAGAGTGAGTAATACAAACAATTAGTAGTACAAAAATATTAATAAGAGTCAATAAATAAATTGTGTAGAAAACTATATTAAAACAAGTGTATTTTGTCGGCATATCCTATTTTTTTTAAACCAAAAGATTAATCTAAATAAAAGCCACACAACAAGTATATAAGAGGAATCAAACCAATTTCTCTTAACGAGATAATCTAAGTCTTGGGGTCTCAAACTTATCTAAAATCAAATCTTTGATGATATTTTTATGCACAAAGTAAAATCAATTGAAGTATTAGAGAAAAATCCAATGTTAGCCGGAGAATCCGCACACCCATTACCTTCCCTAAAAACATGAGAGATCATAAAGCTAATAAAATAAGTAATAGTTAAACACTTAAGCCATCTAATTCTAATTCTCCAATGAACCAAACTAAGATTAGAAAAAGCATTCACCACCATAATAAAATCCGACTCGGGCCAAAGGTACTTTCAGTGCCTATTCACATCTAATTCAAATGTCAACATAATAACATTCAATTCAGTAGGGAGGATCCTCTCTCTAAATAATGTAACAAAACTCCTAACATGTTCAGCTGCTTCATTTCTGTAAATTCCACCACACACACACACAAAGAATGAACTCCCTTAGCCATGCCATCAATATTACATTTGATCTAGCCCAAATTATCTAACTTCCAAAAGATTTTCAAAGTCTTCATAGGTTTTGGAGGATAAATAGATATATCAAGTTTTTTAAGAATGCAGAAGTTTTTTATGGAACTATTTGATACTTTAGCAGTGTGATTACCATAAATTCTAGTGTCTGAAACAATATAAGGCATGAAAGATTTCCAGTGCGTCGTATTTCCTTCAAATCTCAAAATGTTTATGGCATTCTAGATAGCACATAGAACATTAATCAATCATGATTTGAAGACCGCTTGCACTTAAGGGGACCAATTCAGGTTTAGAGCCTTCCAACAGTTTATAATGTTACACCTTGATTAATAAATATTGAAGGTATTGTTGAACCATATCCATAAATTAGAATGCAATCAAAGAATAAATGGTTTGTTATTTTAGAGTAGCATTAGCGAATAGAGCATACAAATGGGATAGCAAAACATCTTGAAATATTCTCACATGTGAGAATAATATTGTTTGCATATCCTATCTCAATTGAAAAAAAATATGATATTATTAGGTTGAATCTTAACACCAAAATTCGAACTTTGGCTCTCAATGTTGTGTATGCAACTTTCTAGTGATTATGATCATTAAGTAATATATTCCATTTTTAGAAATTTGAAAATTGTACTTTTCAATACAAAAAATATAGGATTTTCTTATTTTTCAACATGTGTTCTAAAATTTAAGACATTTATTAGCATCATCTATAATTATATAGTAATTTTATCATTTATTTGTGTTAGAAGTTTGAAAAGAAAATTGGTATAAAATTTTGTAGTTATATTTTGTTGAGAATGTAATTTCAGGTGTCGAAGCATGTTGTTCGACAAAAGCAAGGAGTTGCCAAAATGCTTTTTAGTATTGAAACACTTAGTATTATCAAAATGTCGAAGAAGTGTATCTCGATATAATTTTGACTTAGTTTTATTTATTTGTTTTAGTTGAGTTAGTTAGGTTAGTTGGAGATTTCTTGGTGTGCAAGTATCTCAGCCTATAAATAGAGAGTAACCCTATTATTGTAGATGTGGGAATAATATTGCAGATTGCAAAGTAAAGAGCAGAAGTTTCTATGTAGAATTCACAAATCTTCTTCTTCCCCCTTTTCATTGAAACCCTAATTTCTCTTTCTTCCCTAACTTATCATTTCATTTATTCTTTCATTATCGATTGTGAAGAAGAATCATCTTGCAACCAAGTTTGGTTGATTCACTTGAGTGAAAAAGTGAAGAACAAAAGGCGAAATTAATCTGTGTGATTGATTCTTCTTGTTCATCAAGATTGATTCGAAATTCTCCATAGGTTTGGTGTAATTCCAACATTTGGAATCTAGAGCGCTGGTTGTATGGTTCTTGGGAGGCATGGCGCAACGAATCATTTGAATGGCCATTTTCCAACGACTCTCTCAATTTTGAAGAATCAAAATCACGAGAATTGGTGCAAGCAAATGAAGATTGTTTTCTACTATCAAGAAAAGGTTGCACACAAAGAATTGAAGAAGAAAGATTATAAAGTTTTCTTTATGATTCATCAATGTGTTGATCCAGATAATTTCAAAAAGGTCAGTGATGTAGAATTGATGAAAAAACACAGGAAATCTTGGAGAAATCGTTTAGAGACGCTGAAAAGGTGAAAGAGGCGATGTTACAAACTCACAAAAGAACGTATGAGTTGCTTAAGATGGAAGAAAGTGAAAGAATAATTGATTTATTCACTAGGATTACGAAACCAATGAATCAACTTAAGATATGTGGAGAAGCGTTGACATCAATATCAGTTATCGTAAAGATCTTGAGTTCATTGGCTCTAAAGTTCGACCATGTCGTAGTAGCCATAGAAGAGTCGGAAGATTTCTCAACAATGACAAAGGAAGAGCTTTAAGGAATGCTTGAATCTCATAAACAGAGAATGGATGAAAGAGCTGTAAGAAATTCGAAGAACGATGTATCTTTGCAGTCGCAATCAGCAAAAGAAAAGAAAGGCAAAGGGAAGTATTTGACAACAAAGGTAGAGGATGCTACAATAATTCAACTGGTAGAGGAAACCATCAAGAAGGAAATGTGTTGAACCAGAGAAGACCTGCATACCAAAGTAACCACATAGGCGATGTTGCTGGTAGAAGAATAGGTGGTGGAAGAAAACTTGACAAAAGTCACATTCAGTGTTTCAATTGTCAGGGGTATGGCCACTACTCTAGTGATTGTCCTGAAAAACAAAAGAATCAAGAAAATGATGCAAAGTTTGTAAAACATGAAGAATAAGAGATGTTGTTGATGATCACAATAAGAGATGGAGAAAGATTCAAGGACCAATGGTACTTTGACTCAGGATGCTCATCACACATGACTGGTAGGAAAGATTGATTTGTCAACATAAAATCCTCGATAAAGAACATGGTGAAATTTGCAAATGACAATAGTCCAGTGGATGAAGGTATTGGTGATGTTCTGGTTATGAGGAAAGATGGCAAAAGGTCAGTAATTTCCAATGTATTGTATATACCAGGCATGAAAAGTAATTTGCCTAACATATGGCAGTTAATCAGAAAGAATTAAAAAGTATCAATTGAAGATAAGATGATGATAGTTATCGACTCTGGTGGAAGGTTAATCTTGAAGACTCCCATGTCTCATAATAGAACCTTCAAGATTGAACTTAATGTGATGGAGCACAGGTTCCTTACAATTGCAGCTAGCAGAGATGAATGGATATGTCACTATAGACTTGGCCATCTCAACTTCAAAGACATTAGAGATCTGAAAAGAAGAAATATAGTTTCAGGGTTTCAGAAATCGGTATTCCAAATGAAGTTTGAGAGGAATGTGTGCAGGCAAAGTAGCACAAGAACAACTTCGGCAAGGATGCAGGAAGTAAGTCGAAGGCAATTCTTGAAATACTATACTTTGATGTGTGTGGTCTTATCCAGGTGGATTCGATTGGAGATAATAGATACTTTGTCATATTCATAGATGATTTTATTCAAAAATTATGGATTTACCTGATCAAGAAGAAAAGTGAAGTGATTGAGGTATTTTCCAAGTTTAAAACTATGGTCGAAAGCTCGAGATTCTGAGGACTGGTGGCGGTGGAGAATATGTGTCAAATGACTTTGGCACATTATGTGAGAAAGAAGGGATTGTGCATGAGATGGTTCCACTTTACACTCCATAGCATAATGGAACTGCAGAAAGGAAGAACATAACTATCATAATATAGTTAGAAGTATTTTGAGAGGCAAGCATTTACCCAAAGAATTATGAGGAGAATCGGTTAGGCTTCAACATGGATACTGAACAAATGTGCAACAAAGAAGCTAGAAGGAATCATTTTGGAAGAATGTTAGTCTGGTGTCAAGCCTAGCTTGAGTCATATGAAGGTATTTGGACCTATATCACATAGACACGTGCCTAATCAATTGAGAAGAAAACTTGATGAGAAGTCGAGTCAAATGATCCTAATAAGATATCATTTGACAGGAGGATACAAGTTGTAAATATCATGTACATGATTATAGATGAGCTTAAGGAATGTGATTGGACTTAAAATGTAAATAAGGATTCACTGAGAATCCTATATGAATAACCAGCAAGTGAAGTCGAAAGAGAAGTTCGACAAGAAGAAGTCAGAGGTCAAGCAAGTACAAAGAGACCTCAAAGAACAAGACATATGCTTACAAGGTTGCGAGAATGTGTGATTACATTAGATGATATGGTCGATGATGAAGGTGAACTGATACACTGGCCTTTCTATGCAGATGTTGAACCAGTCAATGCAGCTGAGACAATTAATGATTTGAAGTGGATGAAAGCAATAAATGAGGAACTAAAGTTCATCGAAGTTAAAAAATTTGGTCACTTGTCGAATTGCCTCAAGGCAAGAAGGCAATTGATGTAAAGTGGGTATACAAGGTGAAGTTGAATCCCAAAGGATAATTAACATGACACAAGACAAGACTTGTGGTGAAGGATTTCTTCAGAAAGAAGGAATCAACTTCAACGAGGTCAATCATATTGGTTGTTGGTATAGCAAACATGAACAACTGACATATATGTCAGATGGATGTGAAATGTGCATTCCTGAATGGCCTCTTAGATGGAGAAGTTTATGTTACACAACCAATTGGGTTTGTGAAACAAGGCAAAGAAAGCAAGGTATACAAGTTGCATAAAGCCCTGTATGGACTTAAGCAAGCTCCAAAAGCTTAGAATAAGAAGATACATAGTTTCCTAAGGGAGAAAAAATATGTGAAGTGTGCAACTAAGCATGAAGTATATGTAAGAAGAAACAAGAGTGAATTTCTTATATTCTGTCTCTATGTCGATGACTTGTTAATAGCAGGTAGTTGCAAGAAAAAGATCAAAGACTTCAAAGGTGATCTTAGCGAGGAGTTTGAAATGTTTGATTTGGGAAACATTTCATACTTCTTTGGTATCGAGTTCTGCAAGAGTAGTAGAGGCTTGATGATGCATCAAAGAAGATATGCAAGCGAGACACTCAAGATATTTGAGATGGAAGACTGTAATTCGACTTCGACACCTGATGAACAAAGACTGCAAATGTCGAAAGACTCAGAGGAAGATGATGTTGACCCAATACAATACAAAAGACTTATTGGGTCGTTAAGATACTTTTGTCACATAAGGCCGGATTTAGCATAAAACATAGGTACGGCAGGTAGATTCATGCATAAGCCGAAGGTATCACACCTGGCAGCGACGAAGAGGATACTAAGGTATCTGAAAGAAAGTCTCGACTATGGCATTTTGTTTCCTGCAACTGATGAAGGAAAAGAATGCAAACTAGTGGGTTACACCGACTCAAGTTGGTGTAGTGATACTAAGGATAGAAATTCCACACCTGACTATGTGTTTATGATAGGTGGTGAACCAATAGCTTTGAACTCAAGAAAATAACCAGTAGTGACATTTTCGTCGTGGGAAGCAGGGTACATAGTTGCTTCTCTCTGTGTATATCAAGCAACGTGTATGGTCAATTTGGTCGAAGAAATTACAACAAAGAATCAAGGAACAATTACCATGAAGATCGACAATATGTTTGCTATCAATCTGGCGAAGAATCCGATAGGACATGGAAGAAGCAAGCACATCGAAATGAGGTTCCATTATCTTCGAGAGCAGGTGGAAAAAGGGAAGTTGGACTTCGAACACTATAGAACTGATAATCAGAATTCATACATCATGATGAAAGGAGTGCAAGTCTAAATGCTCAAGAAATTAAGATCTATGATGAACGTAGATAACTTAGACACAATGAATTAGGTGGTGTGTCAAGAATGTAATTCCTGGTGTCAAATCATGTCGCTCGACAGAAGCAAGAAGTCGTCGAAATGCTTTTAGTATCGGAACACTTAGTATTGTCGAAATGTCGAAAAAGTGTATTTTGACAGAATTTGAGTTAGATTTATTTGTTTGTTTGTTGTTTTAGTTTATTAGTTAGGTTAGTTAGAGATTTCTTAACGTGCAAACTATCTCAGACTATAAATAAGGAGTAACCCTATTATTGTAGATGTGTGAATAATATTGCAGATTGGAAAGTAAAGGGCAAAAGTTTCTTTGTAGAATTCACAACTCTTATTCTTCCCCTTTTTCATGAAACTCTAATTTCCCTTTCTTCCCCAATTCATCTTTTCCTTTCTTCTTTCATTATCGATTGTGCAACATAATCATCTTGCAACCAAGGTTGGTTGATTGACTTAAGTGAAGAAGTGAAGAACAAAAGGCGAAATTGATCGTGTGATTGATTCTTCCTGTTCATCAAGATTGATTTAGAATTCTCCATAGATTTGATGTAATTCCAACATATTTTTGGTACTAAATAATGAATATTTCTTTAAATTTAGAAATATTCACAAGTCTATGATTAAAATTTATTCGTTTAGATGTAATACATGAAAAGGTGCAAATTCGAACTTAATTTGTAATAGTTATATCTACTAATAATCGCTAAATATGTATTCGGATCAAATTCACAATCTCTACAGTCGAATGTATTTGTCAATTATCGACTAGGACAAAAAAACACTCTTTTTCTTATACTAAATTCTCAGCAACAAAAAAAAAATTCAACTCTATTTTATTTCAGCATTTTTTTTCTTAAAAATTCAAAATAAAATTAAA